>NC_081543.1:1272356-1295383 GCF_901000735.1 Corylus avellana
GGAATTTGATTTTCGAATAACAGTAGATCACGCGTTAAGCTATAGAACATCCAACCCAATTGGAAGATTGGGTCATATTCATCCATTAGAACCTTCATTGTACGCTTGCGAAGCAACTCAATGATAAAAAACCCATCAAGTAACATCATTTCTACAAACTCATCCGTGGTTAGGCTAATGGGTTCTGCATAGAATTCACGAGCTCTTCCTTCCAATTCTCTAATGGCCTTAATGTATGTTTCCGCATTGCTCTCTCTTCTCCTTTGAAGAAGTAGTTGTAAATACCGTAATTTGTGATTTTCCATAAGCCTCAAGTCATCCTTGCCACGGTGGTAAGGACCGATGGCAAGCAGCTGAGGCTCGTATGCCTTCTCATTTGTCTTGCGTAATTGGGTATGCACTCTGAATATACAGCATTCTGGGGTACTTGGAATCAACCCAGCAAGCTTTTCATGAATACAAATGGAGACAGGATCAGCTCCATCAACAAGCATCATATTCCGAAATAAACACTATATTGCCGAAAACCTGTCACAAATGATCTTACTCTTTCAAGGATTGTATGTATTCAACATATGCAACTCTTCAGTTGCAATTATATCTATATATAAAAGAATGCATTGGTGCAAGGTTTTGGAATTCTATTGCTCACAAGAGACCAAACACCCACATTAAAGAAATCATCATTTTCAGATAAACCATGATCGGTTACTTTAATTACTTTGAACAGTCAAAAAAACAGAAAACTTTCTAAATGTTTTACTACGTTAGAGAGGTGAGAAATCCCAGAAGAAAGAAAAGAGAAGAAACGTAATGGAACTTACTTGCCTCTTTGAAAACTCACAGTAGGTCGCCTCTGCAGACAGTGGCGGATTTAGGAATTGAAGTTACTAGGGACACAAAAAAATAATAAAACATAATGATAAATTTTTTTTTTTCTCTTTATGTATTATATTTTTATTATAATATGATAAATACAATAAAAAATTAAATTATACTACAATATATGTATCACGAAGCAAATCAAACTCATCTAATTACCCAACAAAGAAAAAAACAAAAATTAAAGTAACTATTAAAAATCTTCATCTAACGACGTCACAAACGCATAATAATTTAAACTACTTGCGAAATAAATTAAGCACAATTAAATAACTAAAAGTATCTAAAAAAAATGAGTACCTTTGAGTGAATTAGTTATCTTGAAAAATTTCTTGAAAACACGCGGACCACAAAAAGGAGTTAGTCCAACAATGCTGCAAACCAATGAAAACAAATAATTAAAGCAATATTCTTGTTTATAATTAAATTGTCTTCTTTTTTTTTTTGAAAGCAATAATATTCTTGTGAGTTTTACTATAAATTAAAGACTAAAAAGTAAAAACAATTTTAAAGACTATTTCCCCACTACTATCTCAACAATTTTTTTTTTCCCTAAGCAATGCTAGAAAGAAAGATTTATTTTCTCAATTAAAAACTAAAGATAATGACAAATTACTTTCTTGATCACCACTCTTCACGAATCACCTTTTTATTTTTATTTTTTTATTTTCTCAATTCTAGGTGTGGCCGTGTGTCACTGACTCGCTGACACACGGCCACACCTAGATTCAAGACCCAACTTTTTTTCTTCTTATTTTGTGTTTTTTATTGTTTAGTGTTTCACCCACACACTGACACACGGCCACACCTTCTTCAAAATCACAAATTCACAAATCACATAATCACAGTCTAAGTCTTATTTCACCTTTCACTCCTCAAGCCAACAAAAATGGTGTCACCGTTCCTACCGCTTTTCTTTTAGAAAAGCCTCAAATCTCGAAGCATAAATAATATTAGAGACTATAATCTACAGAGAAGAGAGTGAAACTCACGATGCCCTGTTCACTTCTGCTGGTGGTGCGTGGACGGCGTCATGGCGAGCTGAAGACGACGGTAGATGTACAGCAGTCAACAGATCGGTGGATGTACAACCAATCTTGGTGTGCTTCTCTTGCCTTTGGTATTTCTTCAACTACAAAAAATTTCTCTTTTTCTTTGGGTTGGTTGGGTGAGATGAGAATGTGAGATTGAGTAAGATTTGAGATTTGTTTGAAAAACAAACTTTGCCTCCTTTCCCCTTCTGCAGCGTGCCTTGTGAATTTTGGTTGACAAAATGGTGATTGCGTGTTGAGCGGAAAGCAGGAAAAAACTTCTATTTTATTTTTATTTTTATTTATTAATTTTTTTTTGGACATTGCAGTCCAGCCAGTCCTCTCTAGTCTAGTAGAGATGGTAAAAAATTTGTAGGGGGTACATTTTTGGATTTTGTTGGGCGGGTTGGAGACTGGAGAGCTTTTCTTTTTTCTTTTTTATTTTTATCAGGGGCACCCTTCAAATTTCTTCAAATTTTTACTTTAAAATTTTTTTTAATTTTTTTTTTACCGGGGGCGACCGCCCCTGGGTTGCCCCCACGTGTATCCGCCACTGCTCAGGATTGGGTCCTTGTAAAATCTACGCCAAAAAATTGAACACGTCCATTACGAGTTACTCCAACCATGATGGCTTTCTCCTCCATTCCTCTTCGAGACTTGAGTTCATAGAAGGTGACGGTATCTTTTTCACTTAGCTTATTCACACGAGCAAATTGGCTCCACCCTCGGGTGAGATAATATCTGTCACCATCGCTGCGAAGATGAATTGTCCCTGGCTTCTTTTCTTTGTCATAGAAAATAAGATCCACTTCAACAACTCTGCGTTCATTTGAAGGACAACCAAAAGCTCCGGGGAAGGATTTGGCAGCATCCGACTTGGGTATATAGACTCTATGACTTTCTTCGATGTCACTACGTGTCAATATCTTCTGAAACACCTGTGGAGGCCGGCTATGCCCACATTTTAAACGTTTTTCTCTGTCCCCAGCTGGACTTTCACATACATGATCTCCTGCTCCTGCTCTTTTAGCCATTGCGGAATTCAAATTTGAGCTCAACTCCACTTCTTTCTTCTGATCCTATGATACTCTTCGAACCAGAGGAAAAAGAATTTTACAGATAGACGGAACGCTGACTAATATTGCGTGGTTGAATAGTAACACAAGGGATCCTATATATAGAGCAGTTGGCTTTGTACTTTTCAGTGGGGTTGGTCCGAAGCATGATTTTTCAAGTCAATTTCCACCAACTTGTCAAAAGAAGACAAGACGTGTGGTTATGAATATGTTTTCATTGCTTAATTAATGATTTCAGTGTGTCGTGTGTACAATATAAACGGCCTTTACAAAATAAAATGTATGAAATATAAATACAAATTCAAAAAAAATATGATCTACAACAATATTTAAACTAACACGAATCTTCACTATCTTCGTTGGTTGATGATAGTGTCGGAGATGAGATGGGTGCAGAGAGTTGTGCTTAAATATTGTCCAAGACAAATGGGGTGAAGTCCGAACAATCAAAACTTATATTCAATTGGCACGTTGAATTTTTTGGGGGATGCGGACGGTAAAAGAGAAGATTATTGTTGACCTTATTTGTTTTTGAGCATGTTTAAGTGTGCGTTTGAGGAGTCTAAAAATACATTTAACACTCAAAAAGTTCATTTTAAAAAAAAATACTCGCTTAGTAAAAAAAAAAATTGAAAGCATTTTTAACGGTCCAAAAAACTTAAAAATAGCAAAAACAAATTTTTAACAAAAACTTAAAAATGAAATTTTTGTTAAAAAATATTTTTTAACTTAAAAATTCTATTTCTCAAACATAATCACGAACATGACATGCTGTTCACCCAAATGACTTATTAAAAAGAAAAGAGGTAGTGGATGTGACACTTTCCGTTCTCCTTTGGTTTTTTAGTCAGAAAGACATAAGAAAAAAATAACATTTATTTAGTATTCTCTCTTATTTTTTAATGTTAATTTTTTTTTAAAAAAAAATTAATCATTAGATAATTTAGATTTATAGGACCTACACGAATTATGTCTTTATGTGTGAATTCTACAAATCGAATAATAATTTTTTTTTTTAAAAAAAAGAAGAATGAGAGAAAGATGAAAGAATAATTAATAAATATATTTTTAAAAATATATATTTGTTTTTAAAGGAAAGGTAACTTTCTTTGCTTGACTTTTTAATTTTTACAGTATCTGTCTTCATTGTAAGCTTGCCGTCAGGTGTGGTTGTGGTACCAACACTTATCATAGCCATGTGTTAACGGGTACGGTGCGCCGCGTCCCTTTCAATAGATTCCGTGGGTTGGTCAGAAGATTGTTTTTTAAAAGTCGAAAAGGACCAAAACAAATGTGGGTCCCCTGTCTCGATGGATTAAAATAACACTATCTACTATCTTTTTGTCCAAAAAATAAAATATCTACTATCTTGTGATTCTTGTCCATCACTCTCTATAGATTTACTTTCCACCCAAAAAAAATGGTGTCGAAGATTTTGTGTTCATCATTTACTAATTTAAGATAAAATATGTCCTAAAATAGATTATACATAGCATTACTCTATTGCTTTAAATTAGGGGTGAAAATTTAGAACTGCTAACCGCTTTGCTAACTGCTAACCCTTTTTTTTTTTTTTTATATATTTATTTGTCTGTTGTATATAAGATTACAAGTGAAGTGATGATTTACAAGAATTATTGTAATTTTATTTGTATTATATGTTGTAAAGATTCGTAGAAGGTGACCAACAAGAATTTTAGTATATAGCAATTTTTAATGCTAAAATGACGATGAAAAGGAAAAGAAAAATTGTTTAAAGTGAGCAAAAAACGTTTAAAGTGAGCCCCAGAACTGGCTAAAAAAAAAAAGCCTAATTAAAGGTCTAAAAAAAACGATTAGTAAAATAATAGCTATTCGAATGCAGTAAATTGTTAACCAGGCAGTTAATAAATTTACTAACCACCTGAGCGGTTGAGTTTAGCAGTTTCACCCCGGTACTATAAACAACTTTGACTTCTAAGCAATTGACACGGAATAAAGTTAATGCTTAAGCGATGATGGCACTTTTTGCATTAAATAATAGCTAGAAATTTAAGTGGTAGATGCACTTTTGCAACTGTTCTCGGACCTTTTGATTGACGCATAGCAGCATGGTTGCCAAAGGCTTTTTACTATTCATTCAAAAATTTTAATTCTCAATACTTTTACTTTTTATATCATTTTAATAATTTTTTTATTATTATTTAAATAAAAAATTATTACATAACAAAATTTTTTCACTTTTTCATACTAAATATTCTTATTTTTTTCTTATATCGATCAATTTTTGCTTTAGTTCTTGTCCACTAAACAATAACCGTCTGTTGCCAAACAGACTCGCTACTAGTCAACATTTTTTTTTCAACTTTTATCTCCTTATCTTGATTCTAACCAAGAAAAGACTGGACTCCATTGTCAGTACCTTGAAATCGATATATACTTGACTTATGATATTGTCCAAGGATCTTCCTTAGAAGTCACTGTAATGATATGTTTCTTTGTCTTTCTTATTCACAAACAAAACAAAATTTGTTGCTAAAAAAAAAAAGAGTACGCAAAATTTGTTGCAGCTACTGCTGCAAGTCCATAACATCTATGCTATTAGAAATTCAAAGATCATGTTCTGTAATGATTTGGCTTTGATGAGGTGAAGTGGTGGCTGGCCAATGGAATAAGGAGGAGAGTTGGACATCTTTTGTAATTTAAATATCGAAAATAAATGTTAATTATTCCAATTTTGTGACACGATGAAAGCAAATTCTACTGGACTTAGCACAAGCAAAATAAAAGACAAGAAAAAGTAAATTCACTCATGATTGGGTGTTTGTCAAATCTACTCCAAAATGCTCAACACTTGTCCTTTACTTGTTTTTTTTAAACTCCAACCATGAATTCGGTATTTCCTCCTCGAGGATTGATTTTATTAAACTTGATGATATCTCTAGCACTCAGCTTTCGCTTCATCATCGAAGAGAATTGGCTATACCCTTGTTTGAAATAATAGTTGTCACCATCTCTGCAAAGACGAATTTTCCTGGGCCTCTCTTGAGCATAATAGAAATTAAGATCCACTTCAACACCTCCGCGTGCATTTGAAGGATAGCCAAAAAATGTGGTAGCAACTGACTTGGGTATATAGACTTTTGATAAAGCAAACGTATCAAAAGAATCCACTACAGATTGAGCTTCACCAAGAATTATGGAAAAGAGATTAATTGGTTTAGAAAGTGTGGAACTAGCCGTTGCAAATATTCCATACCTGGTGGACTTAGAAAAGATATTCCTATAATTTCTCAATGTATCGTTGAAGACTTCAACTCATGTGGATGTGTTTAGAAATGGTGGACCCAGCTGTTGCAAACATCCCATATATAGAGGACCTAGACAAAGATATTCCTATGTTTGCTCAAGTGACCGTTGGAGACTTAAATGCTACAGACGTGGACCAAGAGAAGATTGCTTACCTTTTGTAATATGAACTTTCCAACATTATCTAGTGTTACCGTTAGGAGTTTTCCATAGAAAAAAATTGTACCGTTGTATTTCTCCTAAATATATAGAAGAGTCATATGGCTAGAGCAACTCATGTTTTTTGAGAAGCTCTTTGTCTTTCTAAACCAATTCTCTTATTTTTCTCATGGTATCAGAGCCTTGAAGCTCTTGACACGTCTAGACAAATGGCTCAATCATCAACATCCCTCACACTCTCTATGCTCAATCTTCATAACCTTATCACAGCTGTCCCACCTAAACTCAACTCAAAAAATTTTCTTGTGTGGCAAATGACCATTTTTCCATTAATCCAAAATCTCAAATTGGTGAACCATCTTACCGATGATCCACCCAAGGCAACAACTACAGATGAGTCAAATAAAGAAGTACCCAATCCTAAGTATGAAGAATGGCAATCCACAGATTTGCTGCTACGCAGTTGGATTACAGGAACTTTGTCAGAAGAAGCTCTCGGACACGTTGTTGGCCAAAATACTGCACGTGAGATGTGGTGTTGTCTTGAAGAAACCTATCTTCAGGCAACCAAAGAAAGAGAAGTTCAGCTAAAACGCCAACTTCAGATGCCCAAACCAGAGTCGACTTCCTTAGGTAATTATCTCACTTCTTTTAAATCTATTTGTGATAATCTTGCAGCCATAAAGAAACCAATTTCTGATGAAGACAAGACTGTGCAACTGTCTCATTGTCTTGGCAAAAAATATGATGTTTTTGTCACAACCATGCTGTCTAAACCTCCATTTCCCACATTTAGTCAGTTCGTCATGGCCTTACAAGGCTATGACATGAGATATGGTTCTGTGACTAATGAAGAAAAAGAGGGATTTAATCCAAATCCCAATCCCAATTTTGCATTTTTTGGTCAACGAAATGGTGGAAGGGGTCGTGGATCGAATCGAGGTAGAAATCCAGGGTTCTCCTTCAACTCTCGAGGACGTGGATTTGCTCCAGCAAATCAAGCTTCCACTCATCATGGACGTGGGATTACTAGTGGAATAAATCAGTCATATGCACCTTTTCCCAACAATAATATTGTTGGTCGTTCTGCACAACAAAAAAATCAGTCATCTCAATCGGATTTTTCACGACAAAATCAACAACAATCTCATTCAACATCTCAATGTCAAATTTGTGGACGCATTGGACACATCGCGACAAAGTGTTGGTATCGGTATGACTATTCCTATGATACTAATGAAAATCTCTCTCAAGCTTTTGCTGCAACTATAGTATCTGACCCACAAGATTCTGATCCAAATTGGTATACCGACACCGGAGCAAATTCTCACATGACCTCCGATCCAGGTAATCTTAATAATCCTCAATCTTACACTGGTAATGATTACGTGATGGTTGGCGATGGTTCATTGTTGCCTATTTCTCATATTGGTACCACTACAGTAAACTCTTCTCATGGAAAATTAGAACTTCAAGATGTGCTTGTTGTGCCTGATATTAAGAAAAATTTAATTTATGTTAGTAAATTAACTAAAGATCTTTCATGTGCTATTGAATTCATTTCTTCTGGTTTTAAGATCAAGGACAGAATTACGGGACTAATCCTGGCAACGGGGCATAAGCAAGGTGGCTTATACGCACTTCATGAAGGGGGAGCAATTACGGCTTTGGCAGCAATAAAATCTGGACGAGCACCGGAGCCTCTTTGGCACCAGAGGCTTGGCCACCCTCATTCTAAGTTTTACATAATTTAGCTTCTAAACAAATTATTGATGTTTCTAGTTGGTTAAAATCTCAAACTATATGTAGTAGTTGTCAAATGGGAAAAAGTTGTCGTCTCCCTTTTCCTCTGCATAATAAAATTGAATCTGCTCCTCTCACAAAAATTCACTGTGATTTATGGGGACCAGCCCCTATTGCCTCTGTTCAAAATTACAAATATTATGTGCTTTTTGTTGATGATCATACTAGATATACTTGGCTATATCCATTGAAAAAAAAATCTGATTTTTTCAATAGCTTCCTCATTTTTCAACGTATGGTATAAAATCAATTTGGGTCCAAAATTAAAATTTTTCAGTGTGATGGAGGTGGTGAATTTGAGTTAAAGGATTTTTTGTCTCACTTGGAAACAAATGGTATTATTTCGACATATTTCTTGTCCAGGAACACCCGAACAAAATGGCGTTGCCGAACGAAAGCACAGGCACATTGTCGAAACTGGACTAACAATGCTTTTTCATGCACAGTTACCCAAGCATTTTTGGGTTGATGCCTTCATGACTGCTGTATATCTCATCAATCGACTACCATCCTCAGTTCTCCAAATGGAGACACCATTTTTTAAATTACATGGCATTCATCCTGACTATAACTCTTTGAAGGTTTTTGGATGTAGGTGTTTTCCTTATTTACGTGACTATGCCAAGAACAAGTTCACTCCAAAATCCTACCCTTGTGTGTTTCTTGGATATAGTCCTATGCACAAAGGTTATAGATGCCTTCATCCACCCTCGAAGAGAGTCTATTTATCTCGCCATGTTATTTTTGATGAAAAAATATTTCCTTACACTGACCCAAAATTGTTGTTTTCTCCTACACAACAAAATAGTATTTTTTCTACCTTTTCAGAACTTGCAGATGAATTTTTCCTGTCTTCATCTTCTGGGCTTTCGGATGTCACCCCTGGGCGATCACGTGGTGACTCCACACCACAAATGGATGTTGTCTCCCCACCAAAACTTGGGGGCTCTTTTATTTTTCAACAACCCATGGACTCCACCATTGCTCATGTTTGCCACAACCAGAATGCTCCACAAAATGATAACACCCACGACATCCAAGCTGCCTCCAGAGAACCAAAAGACATCCATGTTCCTTCCAGAGAACCAGACGTCATCCAAGATGCCTCCAGTGAACCAGACATCATCAACTCGTCAGCCAGAGTCTTAGATCCTTGTAGTAGTCAACCGAATGAAAACAACCAAAATGCTCAAACCGTTGCAAACAACCAAGATGAATATTCTCCAGCTGTCAACACTGATGCTCAAGCAGTCCCCTCACCTGAAAATTCTCAGCATGCGGAAAATTCATCAAACAATACTCAAGTGCTCCCTCCATCAATCTCTGTTCACCCAGGTGAATTATATATTGATTTGCCTCAAGTTCCTATGGAATCATGCACTAGTGGCTCGTCATCTCTCAATGTCCATCCGATGATCACTCGACGTAAAGCTCGTACACACCATGGCTTAGTCAGTTCACGCTCATCATCTCCCTTGGAACCTCATGATCTCTCTTCAGCTCTACAAAGTCCTAAATGGCTCCAAGCTATGCGAGATGAGCTAACTGCTCTTCATCACCAACACACCTGGGATCTTGTTCCTCGTCACGATTCTATGAATATCGTGGGCTCCAAATGGGTCTTCAAAACTAAACTCAAATCTGATGGCTCTGTTGAGCGTTTTAAAGCCAGGTTGGTTGCCAAAGGTTACAGTCAATTGGAAGGTATAGATTTCACTGAAACCTTTAGTCCTGTTATTAAACCAACTACTATACGGCTTGTCCTTTCCCTAGCTGTTACTCATGGTTGGTCCATTCGGCAATTGGACGTTAAAAATGCCTTCTTGCATGGACATCTTAAAGAGGTTGTCTACATGGAACAACCTCCTGGATTTTTCAATCCTACTTTTCCTACTCATGTATGTCGCCTTCGCAAGGCTATTTACGGACTCAAACAAGCACCTCGTGCGTGGTTTGATCGTTTTAGCTCTTTTCTTTTACACCTTGGTTTCACATGTAGTAGAGCTGATTCATCTTTATTTATTTTTCGAACTAATTCTACTCTCATTCTCCTTTTGGTTTATGTTGATGATATAATTGTTACTAGTAATCAATCTTCTCTTTTGACTAACCTCATTTCTCAGTTAAGCACAGAATTTTGCATGAAAGACTTAGGACCTCTACATTTTTTCTTGGGTATTGAAGTTATTCCCTTTTCTGGTGGCCTATTCCTCTCCCAACAAAAGTATGCCCGTGATATTCTTTCCAAGGCATCCATGTCTAGTTGCAACCCTATTGGCACTCCCCTTGCTCAAAAGTTTAAGCTGCACAGTAAGGATGACTCTCTTGTTAATGCCACATATTTTCGTAGTCTTGTTGGTGCTCTACAATATCTCACATTGACTCGGCCTGATCTCACATATGCTGTCAATCTTGTTTGTCAATTTATGCATTTACCTGGATTGTCTCATCTTCAAGCTGTCAAACGCATCTTGCGTTATCTCCAAGGTACGTTGCATTATGGAATAAGACTACTATCCCGCTCATCCCTTAATCTCTATGGTTTTTCTGATGCTGATTGGGTTGGGTGCCCTGACACGCGACGATCTACAACTGGCTATTCTATTTATTTGGGCTCAAACTGTATCTCTTGGACTTCCAAGAAGCAGCCCACGGTTTCTCGGTCGAGTGCTGAAGCTGAATACAGAGCCATGGCCTCCGCTGCAGCTGAAATTACTTGGATTACTTATTTGCAAACGTATCAAAAGAATCCACTACAGATTGAGCTTCACCAAGAATTATGGAAAAGAGATTAATTGGTTTAGAAAGTGTGGAACTAGCCGTTGCAAATATTCCATACCTGGTGGACTTAGAAAAGATATTCCTATAATTTCTCAATGTATCGTTGAAGACTTCAACTCATGTGGATGTGTTTAGAAATGGTGGACCCAGCTGTTGCAAACATCCCATATATAGAGGACCTAGACAAAGATATTCCTATGTTTGCTCAAGTGACCGTTGGAGACTTAAATGCTACAGACGTGGACCAAGAGAAGATTGCTTACCTTTTGTAATATGAACTTTCCAACATTATCTAGTGTTACCGTTAGGAGTTTTCCATAGAAAAAAAATTGTACCGTTGTATTTCTCCTAAATATATAGAAGAGTCATATGGCTAGAGCAACTCATGTTTTTTGAGAAGCTCTTTGTCTTTCTAAACCAATTCTCTTATTTTTCTCAACTTTATCCTCTTCTATATCATTTCGTGACAACGTCGTGTAAAACGACCGTCCATCTCCGGATGCTCCAGCCATTGTAGAATTCAAAATTGAGCTTAATTAACTGCTCTTCTTTTTTCTGATCCTCTCTAACGTTTAGTGTTTAGTGAAGAAATAGCAACACTCGAATGGCATATATATAGGCATATAGGTTTAGCCAAAGCTAATATATATAAGTAGCTCCACCAACCACATCAAACTATATACTTTACGGCATGGACATGGGTCACATGCATCGCTTTCAATAGATTAATTCCATAAGGCAATTGTTAACTCATCAAAAAGACAGAAACAATAAAAAGAGTAGTTGCATTTAATGGTTGTCACTTTCGTTACCTTTTATGGGGTCTAATTGGTCAGTGTATCAACACCTTTTAACTCAAGTCAAAAATATTTTTAATGACTTTTTTTCTTTTTTTTTGGATGATGATGATGAACATTTTTAGTGACTTTTAAGCCGACAATTGTGATTTGTGGATAATATATAGTTCAGATCTTCTTTGACTTCACTGGCCCTTCACACTTTTGTTTGTCTTTGGCTACATCAACTGTCTCATTGGTCAAAATAAGGCTATAGATTGCCTTTCAACCCAAGATGAATAAGTTGGAAACTCAGCTCACTACCAACCCCACTAATCATGCCCGTTGCTTTCTCTAGATTACGTGCGGTGATCGATCCGAAACTTCTAAAGTTTAAAAAGTATCGATGAAATCCACGTAAAAGCTTTGATTAAAAAATTCTGCTGTAGTATCCTTCAAAGTTTTGTTAATTGATTAATAAATCCGGCAGACATAACCTAAAAAAGTATTTTGTTTTTATATAATGGATAGCTTTTGTAATCTTTTGTCGTGTCACCGTCTTTAATCAGAGTAGGTAGAGCTAGCGTGTGTCGGCAGCATTACACAACTCATTATTAATAGTCAAATATGCCGTTAATGACGTAACACAACTTTGACGTCATGTCCGTACCACATGCAGATAGTTAGGTAATGATTGTTTGTCTTTTTTGATGCACACAGACAAACAAAAGTCCTTTTCATCTGCTCCTGGCCCTGCATCTAGCTTACGTGTACAAGCGGCGTTAAATCATGACCTTCTAAATCTTCTTTGTTTCATCCAAATGACTTAAAAAGAAGAAAAGGCTGTGGATAAAGACAGTTGTTGTTCTCCTTTGATATAATGTAACGATCCTTCGAGAAGACATAAAAGAAAGAAAGCCAAATTTCGGGTTACCTTTTTAAGGTATCTATCTTGATCAGGGTAGGTAAAAGTGTGCCGACAGGTGTGGTAGTTGGACCCAGGTCATCATTAGATAACCAATTGTGTCATAGCGAGCGGATCTATGAGTTCTTCTAATTGTCTTTCTATAAATATCAGAGCAAACAAGGTCTCATTGTTTCATTCGAATTTTGGTCTCTCTTGCTCAGCTTAAGCTTAAAACCTTTACCTTGCTCAAAATTCTGCCATCTCTCTTTCTGAATGGCAATCTTTAATAGTAGAGTCGGCATGATCCACATGTTTCTTATGTTTTCTCTTTACTTATCAGGTACGCTTGTTGTTTTTATGTTTTGTACGACTATTTTGTAGCCAATTGGTTGCTCGATGTATATGAATCCATCAATTTTCATTTGAATGTTTTCATATCATTAATTATGAAAGCACTTATTGTTCTTATTGCTTGTGTTTCTTTAGTTTTTGGCTTTGTTGGAGTCAAATCATTGGGAATAAACTATGGTCGAGTAGGCGATAATTTGCTACCACCGGAAAAGGTACTTGATCTGCTTACATCTCTTAAAATTACAAAAATAAGAATTTACGACACAAATCCCCAAGTTTTGACTGCATTCGCCAATTCCAACATTGAATTGGTAGTTACGGTTGAAAATGAGTTGCTCCCTCAGTTAATGGATCAAGTACAAGCCTTTCAATGGGTTACCACCCATATCAAGCCGTATTTTCCTGCCACTAGAATTACCGGGATCGCAGTAGGAAATGAAATATTCACCCAGAAAGATAATACCCTATTGGCGTCTCTTGTCCCAGCCATGGTCAACATTCATGGTGCTCTATTACAGTTAGGATTAGACTCAAATATTCAAGTTTCTACACCTAATTCTCTAGAGGTTCTTGAAGAATCGTATCCGCCCTCAGCTGGGATTTTCAAAAGCAACATATATAGTACCATGATGCCACTTCTGCAGTTCTTGTCGAACACCAACGCTCCCTTTTGGATCAACGCTTATCCATTTTTTGTTTATAAGGACAACCCAAATACTATTTCTTTGGATTATGTTCTCTTCAATCCTACAACAAGAATCATAGACGACCACACCAACCTACAATATGACAATATGTTGTATGCTCAAGTAGATGCAGTCATATATGCTATTAATAGGACGGGATTCCGTGGAATAGATGTTCATGTTTCTGAGACTGGTTGGCCATCAAAAGGGGACCCCAATGAAATTGGTGCATCCTTAGAGAATGCTGCCACTTACAATGGGAATTTGGTGAGACGACAATTGAAAAATGAAGGGACACCTTTGAGGCCTAATATGGGGCTTGAAGTTTATTTATTTGCTTTGTTCAATGAGGATTCGAAGCCTGGGCCGACATCGGAAAGGAATTATGGTCTTTATCAACCTAATGGAACCTTGTGTTACAATGTAGGACTCCCTGCCCTATCAAGTAAGCCCAATGGTCATACTTCCTCTGCTATAAAGGTAATTAATTAAAGCTATATATGGGTTTATTTTTCTTAATCAAATAGATACATATAGGTTTATTTAAGCCTAAATATTATATAGGCATGCTTTGTTATTTATAAATGTTATATTCCGATGAATACTGATCTAATTCTCTTATTTTTCGTCTCTTTAAATGGCATTTACTGTGAGACAGGCAGCAAACATGGAATGTCGAAGCATGGTGCACTCAATGTTAGTCTCTTTGGTGATCGTCCAAGTTTTCATGAGAAGACCATATTATGCAAATGGTTTGATTAATGATGTGTGTAGGGGCTGAGAGCTTTCGACGGAAGTGTTTGAAACGCGTAGAACTCAAGAGTGTACCAGAGTCATTGATAATGTTTAGCAGTTGTTATGTTTTAATTTTTATCTCTTTTACGTGTGTAGCTCTCAGTTTGGGATCTTCGTTATCTTTGTAGAATGTAAGCCTATTTACGCACCGTTTGATTAATAAAAACTCATGCTGAGTTTTGAATGTCCATACGCTTTGTATTGTTTGGGGTGCAATTTATGTTCTTTGGTTTTGTATTCGGAAATAGATGAAAGATGAAAGAACAACGACCTCCAATTACAAGAAACAATTTTGGGTAAACTTTCTTCGTATATTGGCTTTTTATAGAAAGGTCAGCCCACTACTAATCCAACTACAAGTACCCAATTACAATCAGTTATATATTCCACAGAAGCAACCCACTAATCCACGTACGACATGAAAGCCCACTATTGACTAAAAGCCGTAACACCGAACACACATTTTATAATCCAAACGCAGCGTTTTACCCGGCCTTATCAACTCATATTCCCCATCAGCTCTGCAGTCTGCAGCCTATTAAGCTGACTCCTAGGCTCACCAATGCAGAGAATGCAACGAAAGTTGCAGCTGTTGACGTATAATGGAGATACCATGGCCATGGGATCGTGATAAGCCAACGTGGGCCTTCTTGAGCATCCATTAACCTCCTCCTGGTGGGGCTACGACAGCTCAAGGTTGAAGAAGGCCCACCTTAGTATCATGGGCTAGCTCAACCCCACCAAATCGAACTTCTCTGGTCGCTTAGAAAAAGTTTTAAAATTATTCATAAAAACAACTGATAACACATCGCAAACAAAAGTTTGATAAATTCTATCTCAACGACTTAAATCATATATCAAGATATCCATTTAAAAAAAAAAAAAAAAAATGAAACAACCAAATTATATACGAATGCATTTGAAATTGCGATTTCACAAAAATAATCTACATTTTTAAAAGATATCGCAAAGCGCAAGGAACTGCGATTTAAAAAATACTTGATCTAAAATACATAAAAGTTAGGCCACATTGTGCCAAAAAGCTATGCATTTATCATGCCTCTTAATTTATTAGCGGGTGCAAGTTGGGTAGATCAAGCGTATGAATGACGCATGGCAAACCTTAATTGGGTCAATATTTGCAGCTCTCCACTCACGTATATCTTAATTAACAAATCAACGTGGATTCAAGATGAACAATCACGTACAAAAGGAAAAGAAAATTAATGGGGTCAAACCTCTATAATTTTTTTTTTTTTTTTTTTTTTTTTAAGTTTTGATTTAATTCTAAATTTTTATGAGAAAGAAAGTAAAATGAAATCTGAATTATTAAAAAAACTACAGTACATGTGCTGTAGTTTTTTCTTTTTGACTGGTACTATGAACACTACAAGTTTTACTATAAATTCATGCAGAATAAAGTGATGATGACGGCCATAGTTAAGCAAAATTATGTAACCTGGAAAAATATAATAACAGAAGATGCATAGAAATTCTGAATCAAAGGGTTATAGCTTCATGAGCATGCAAATCAGAAAATGGTGGATTAATTTTCAAAAGCCTCTCCTTTTGAGGTGCCCCGGATAGAGCATCTTTGGTCGTCAATGAGGATAAACCCTATCTTCGATTGCTTTGAGAAAATTGGGAAAAACAGCTTCTCCAACTCCAACGTTACCAAACTGAAACCCAAAGCACATTGCATCTAACAATATGCAACATACAAAAGAACGCAACATAAGCAACCTACATCTCTTATTGGCGATAGGCTTTCTTTCTTTTCATCAAACACACTTTTCCATCTTCACATAAATTGCTTCAACTACTTTCTTCAGAATTAGATAGAAAAAAAAAAGGGGGGAACCCACGCAGAAATATTTACAATAAGATCTTAGAAATCTCAATGTTTGAAGGCACAGAATATTTAGTATAAACAATAATCCTTTCAAAAGAGAAAAAGAGGTTAGACTGTTACAAATTGTCTCTCTTTCACGAATTGAGCTGTCACGGAGTTCGGCTTGTCCATATTCAACCTCCAATCCCAGTCCTGCACTATCAAGCTACTTGGTTCAACGTCAAAATAGACACAAACATATTCAATCAAAAGCAACCCACACAGACACGGAAGAGCACGTGGACATAAAAACAACATTGTTTGGCGTGGCAACATATATTAGCCACGATGGTAAAACAACGGCTATTCAATACCCAGAAGAATCCCACCACTGTCGTCTATCTTAGACTTTTTCCCTTTCCGTTTTCTCCAAAGCCAATCAATAGACATATAAATATCCCTTAATATCAAATGAACTAGATCGAAAAATAGTTCGATCGAACTACAAATTATAATTTGACCAAAATTTTTTTCCCAAATCAATGAATATAAGAACAACCACAATGCGAAAAATGGAATACCGTGTATATAAGAAGAAAGCATAAAAATTCATAAAATTGAGCATCTTCAACTACAATTTTTTCAACATCAACCACCAAATAGATGAAAAAAAAAAATTACACAAGGAGATCGAACGCAAACAGCAAAAGGAGCTAATATATATATATATATATATATATATATATATATATATATATATATACCTCCGATGGCGAAGGTCGAATGTGATCGGGGAACTTCTGTTTCGATTCGAGAGTAAAGCCCTCCATGAGCCTTCTCTCCTTCATGAGGGCGACTCTCAACGCCCACCGTTGACTTCAAAAAGAGGATGAGTGTTACAAAAGGATCAAGATCCGGTGAGCTGTATACAAAAGATAGTGGTTGTAGATGTCAGAATATCCTTTGACTTGTGAGGCGTGAGGTACCATGCCCATGGGCACGTGATAAGCCAACGTGGGCCTTCTTGATCGTCCCATTAACCTCCGCCAGGTGGCCGGCGGCTACGATAACTCATGGTTGAAGGAGGCCCACCATACTTAGCTGGGCTCAACCCCACAAAATCGAACTCCTCTTGTCGTCTGATTTTTGAGGAAACCTTTTTTTATAATTTGCCTTTTCTTTTTCTTTTTTTAAATAATAATATTGATTAGCCCATCTCCTTTCTTCTTCTTTTTTTTTTTTTTTTTTAAGAAAGCCCATCTCCTTTCTGAATGAAAACACTTTTATTAGATTCAACAGAATGAAAATACAGGAACTAAATCCACGCTTCAATCGAAATTATACAAAACAAAAACCAAGAAAAATACACGGTCATGACTTCAAAATCATACATAACAAAAACCAAACTATCAAGATTCGGTGTTTGTCTAATTTCTAATTGGGGCTCCAAGAATCTGAATGCATTGTTTGTAAGAGATTCCAATCATGAACACCCTTTTTCCTGTCCCTCTCTTGCAATTCAGTTCGTAAAAAGTGATGGTATCTCCTTCACTTAGTTGTTTCGCTAGAGCAAAGCAGCTCCACCCTCGGGTGAGATAAGCTTTTCCACCACTCCTGCGAAAATACATTGGCCAGCGCTTCATTTGAACGTCATAGAAACTCACTTCACTTACATCTGTTGGGGGGCAGAATCTGGCTGCTCGTAGCTTCGATAAATAAAGCCTATAACTTCCTTTTAGCTGTAGGTCACTTCGTGATAATTTCTTCCTAAACTCCTGTTCAGGATCAGGCTCATACTTACTGTACAAACATTTCGGACGTGCTTCATCAGCTTCGCATGGTGATGGAGGCGATGAACGATTAATCGCACCAGAGGCTGAATCTGCATCTCCTATTGTTGCAGCCATGCTCGAATTCATACTTGAGCTCTCGCCTATAATTACCAAATTGGAGGAAAAAGATCAGTCTATAAAGCGTCAAAACAAGCACGTAAAAAATGTAAAAACATTAACATAAGCAATCAATAACAAATCAAAAACAAAAGTTTTGACAAATTTTATCTCAATGATTTAAATCAGAGTACAAGATATCCATTAAAAAAAAAAAATTGATCAAACGATCAAATTCATATTAATCTTACACAAAAGCGGAACACTCTTCAATGTGTAATTGAATGATTACACGTATCGGCGAATAGCTATGGACCTATGGTATATATAGCAAAGCCATAGGTTGTTGGGCTGCTATCTTTGCTAAACCCTAGCAGTCATCTTACTATTCAAACTGATGGGGTCGGTACGTAATATGGCCATCACTTTCATTACTAGGAAAATTGTGCCATAAGACTTTGATCCTAACCGTTCAAATGAGCGTCTACTCTGCCGGGACAAACTTGGTAAAGCTTAACGTGGCTTGAAGCCTTGAACACATAGTTTATGTTTTGAGAAATGTTTATTTTTCACCGTCTCTTATCCATCTTCATACACAATATCACAAATCCATTATTAAATATATGATATCACATGTAAATCCCACATATTTCATGTAATTTTATAAATTTTTTTTTTAAAAAAAAAAAAAAAAAAGAAGAGGCAAGCAATGCACAAGAGATAATAAATATGTAATATATATATATATATATATATATATATATATATATGTCATAGAATGAGAGCATTTACAAATCCTCTGCGGCTTTAATGTTTTTTATTGGAACAGTCACGTACCACATCCACATATTGCATAAAGCTAAGAACACAAATTATAAAAGGAGCGGTGTTAGGATTACAAAGTTATATTACAAATTTATGTGACAGTTTATGATTAATGAAATAATTATAACGGCTAACTTACCAAATTATATATTCTTAATTATTTAACCACAACAATTATGAATGGCCACATCTGTTTCTAAGTGAGTTTTCAGCATTTTCCTAGAAAAATGGTAACTAAAAAGAAATTACAATACATTGTTGCTAGTTGGTTCTTCAAACCAATTGCCTCAAGATATTGAACTTACCTCATTAAATTGATGGTAATCCTTTATATTAATTGTAAATTTGGATCTAATTTGGCAGCCTAGCAGATTGCTATATCATTTTGATTGCTCTTATTACACGTGCAACTTCCCCTCTTAAATCTATAGGCCACTTGCCTTTTATAGACAAAATAAGTCCTTGTAACAAAAATCACCATATCCACTCTAGACCATAAAGCAAACGAATAATAGACACTGGCACATTTCTTCGGTCTATATATATATATATATATATATATCTTTTCATAACATTGAAGTTGACATTGAAATTAAGACAAATTGGAAAGTTGGAAGCATAGTCTATTAAGCAATTCATTGCAAATTTGCCTCAAAATATCCTTCTTATATCCACTAACCGAGGTAACACACCAACGTAAATTTATAATTCAGGCCTTCATTTACAAACACACACAAGACTTTGTCCCTCATTATATCTATAAGCAGGACGGAAACTTCCCTAAGACTTTTGAGCCGCATCGGAGAGAAGATCTTTGGTCGTCTGTTATGAAAAATTATCATCAACAAGGGGGAATTAGCGTGGGCCTTGATCCGAGTTTGCATACATTCATCTGTGGGCATACATTTGCCCTTTCAAGATTGCTTCATTACTATACATCTGACCCTTTGAGAAAATTGGGGAAAGCAGCTTCTCCAATTCCACCAAACTGAAACCTTTATATATATATATATATATATATATATATATAAGAGTAATGCTAAAAAGAAGACCCATGTCCTTTTTTGTATTATCTCAAAATTAATGTAATTTGTTAAATTACTATTAATAGATCAAAATTTAATAGTAATTTTAAAAATTACATCAATTTTAAAAGGATATATAGGTGTCATTTAGCATAGAGATAGTCTTATTCATATTCATATTCATATGATATTCATTCACCATACTTTTTACGTCCAATCATCAAGTGATCCAATCAAGGATGGAGGCATAAATTCTTACGAAAATGGACTAAATAAAGGGCATAGTATGAACAAAAAATATATCAAATCATAAATTAAATTAATATATAAAAATGAAATTAATATCCATTCAGTATTAACAAAAAAGAAGTAAAAGAATTATTTTTTCTTTAATATATTTTAATTTTCAACTCAAATATTAATTATCAAAATAAAATCCTGCTATAGCCGTGCCGCTTCAACTTCCACGTTGTTATCCTTGTCACGGACAAAGAGTCAGAGAGAGGGGTTTAAAGACTCAAACACCCCTCCTCAAGATCCAAAAAATTTATTAAAATATAGTTTGATTGCTTACAGGCCCACAGGGCCACAGCCACTCATAAAGGACAATCGATATTTCGTCGGCTATTTAGTCGTCCACTCAGCAGAAATCAAGGCAAAAAGACGGCGCGATGGAATCGTCTAGAATTTTTTCAAAGCTTTCGGGCTTTTACGTTTCACGATGACCCAAAATAAATATCCAAAACTTGCTGTTTGAATAAGTTTTGTTGTTAAGACAGTTAGTGTTAGCCGACTAGTTTTGTTTTCGAATGCGTTAGTGGTTTTCTACACCAACTTGATTAAACAATGTATTTGGAGTTAAAAAAACAAGCTTTAGTTTAACGCGTTAGTTGGCCCTAGCTTTGGTTTGAAAAGTCACCGAACCGACTTATTATGTAACTTGTTGATATATATATATATATATGGGTTAAATATCTCAAACCCCCTTAGGGTTTAGCAACTTTTTTTTTTTTTTTTTTGGTTTCACTTTTATCACAGGACCTCCCCTGGGGTATTGATAAATGACCAATTTAGCCCATCCGTTAGTTGACAGTTAAGATTGACACGTTGACCAATCAGATGTTGACACGTGACACCTATTTAATTTTTTTTTTAAATACATTTTTTTTGTTAATTTTTTTTTTAAAAAAAAAAAATTAAATAGGTGCCACGTATCAACATCTGATTGGTCCACGTGTCAATCTTAACGGTCAACTAACGGATGGACTAAATTGGTCTTTATCAAAACCCCAGGGGGACCTGTAATAAAAGTGAAACCCTAGGGGGGAAAAAATAAAGTTGTTAAACCCTAGGGGGGTTTGAGGTATTTAACCCTATATATATATATATATATATATATATATATATATATACAAGGGCCCGACGAAAAAAAGAAAACTTAGAGTATATATTTTGAGAAATGCTACGTACACATCTTAAATTTGTTTTTCAAAAGTTGATTCCTAAATGATATGTCATCATCTACTTCCCAAGATAATAAATCTCATGAGTATTATATAGAGAACATTATAATCAAACTATGAAGGCTCTAACTAAATGAATTTATATGTTTATTTGACAAAATATAAATTAACGATCAAATTCATATATATCGTACACAAAAATGGAACAGCAAATATATCAAAGCCATATATACAATATAGCAATTAAGAACCTAGCTTTGCTATCACTTTCACTTGATATTAACAATTCTGGCCGTAATATTCACAAAAAAAATAAAAAATTCTGGCCGTAATATTACGAACAATTCAGAGCCTAGTATTTCGGCCCCACAATTCAGAATCTCATGAGATATACGAAAGTTTGGAATATTAGAGCACTAGAACGAAACCGTCCTTGTCACAAAGGTATGCCTAAATCTTTTTAGTTTATGGATAAAGAAAGGATCTAAAATGTAAGTGATAGAATGAGCACGGTAAAAATTAAGGAAAATGTTAAAGTCAAAACATAAATTCAAAAGAAATTGAGTGAGAGGATTTTGGGATTCCGAAAATTTTGGAAAAAAAGATAATTTGTTTGGTTTAAAATTCAAATTTTTTTACACGTAGGAAAGAAGTTGGCCATGAGTTGGGTTTGTGCTGTGTCCGTATCAAACCTCAAAAATTAATTGGTGAGGTTAATTTTGGGCCAATACAATAAGAACATGTCACAATATGAGATAAAAGTTAGGAATCATAATAGACTCGATCCCCTAAGGTATTGAGTAGCGGTGTAGAATCAGATCCCAAAGATAGTTAGTATTTTCTTTCTTCTAAAAGAAAGTCTTTTTCAAAAATTCTATAGAAATTTATATATGAAACCAAGATAGTTACCTTTTAGAAAATTCTAATGATAGTGAAAATGCCTATGCTTTATTGTTCTGAAGGTGGGGAAAAAGATAAAACTAGAACTTAAATTATTAATCAAAATTAAAGTTTGACGCTAATGTAATTAATCTCTTTTGGTTAACTCGAGAACAAAAAAAAAAAAGAGATGGATGTATCACTACAAAAAAAAGGGGGTTTTCTGACGTGTGCTACAGTGTAAATTTTTTCCCACCTCAGCAATTTTCTGTCGTGTTATATATAAAACGTCAGAAAAAATTTTCCTGACGTGTGAATAGTAACACGTCAGAATTTTCTCAGAAAATTCTGACGTTTTAGATGTTGGAGCGTCAGAAAAATATTACAAATTTAAAAAATTTAAAAATGATATAATTTCTGACGTTGCAAAATTTGCCACGTCAGAAATTTTCTGACGTGGCAAACCACCACGTCAGAATGCTATATATATGTATATATATATATATATATATAATCAGATATATATGTATATTTATAAATATAAACTAATATATATATATATATATATATATATATATAT
>NC_081543.1:1295483-1317288 GCF_901000735.1 Corylus avellana
AGCAGTAGCATTAACTAACTAATCATAAAGCAGTAATAGATGCACAACAGTTTATGGCTCCTTTCCTCCTCTGTTTTTGGTCGCCAAAATAGAGTTTATTTTCATGCATAAAACAGGACTTACAAGAAGCATTCCACCAGGGTAAAACAACAACTACGTAGTACACAAGAATTCCAACACCGTAGTACAAGCTTTTTCCTTTTATTTTCTCCAAACCCAATAAAGAAACATATAATCCCTGGATATCAAATCAACTAGCTCGAAAAATAGTTTAAAACACCAATGCCGTATATATAGGAAGAAAACATAAAAATTCATCAAATTGATTGACCATCTATAACTATTAACTACAACTACTACAGAGGAACCACCAAATAGGTGGGAAAAAAAAAATTGCACAAGAAAAACTGCAGAAATTTATTTAAAATATAAAATAAGGAAGAATAGTTGAAGCAACAAGAGAGAATAGAGACATAAATTTTTTTTCAAAAAAATAACAATAATAAATAAATAAAAATTGGAGTGGTTTGATATTAGACACTTATGTTTACCACTAAAAAGGGCTAGATCATTCACAAGGGGTAGCTCAATCGGCTGGGAATCACGCTTTATAAAGCGGAGATCACTAGTTCGAATCTGCCCTCCCCTCTCCTGTGTGGACATGTCAAAAAAAAAAAAAAAAAAAGGGCTAGATCCACCAATAGAAAAGGGCCATTATGCTCTTATTCAATTTGGTTGGTTGAATTACACTAGAAACAATCTTATTATTGGGGACATAGGATAATAGGAGTGAATTCAGATAAGGTAATCAATCAAATTTAAATGGTACATTTTAATAAGCTATAAACCTAATATGAAAACATATATTCAAACAAAAACACACAGAAACAGAAAAGTAGCTATATATCCTTTGAGATTGAAAGTCGAATATGATCGGCAAACCGAAAACATCTGCTTCCGATTCGAGAACCGGCTCAATAAACGAATGGTCAATTGTTTGGAAAAAAATGACCATTCTGAGCTCAAATTAAGATTTAGGATGTATTAGCTTAGATTAAGTTCTAAGGGGAAGAAAAGGTGAGGCAACAATCTCATTTTATAGCTGGTCCAACTCCTAATACCATAACAACATCCAGCCACAAAAAAGATCAATTTGTCATGCACAACCAAATTAATCCTTGAGTAGCAACATTTAAAACATCCAACGAATCAGTTATACACGTCACAAACAGTCAGTTTACGACATATCTCAATCAATGTGGGCAAAGACATACCAAGAAGATATTAGATTCCAAGTTAGTAAAGTGAGTTTCAAATCAATTCTACCCAAAAAAAGAAAAAGAAAAAGAAAAATGCTGATGGTATATAAAGAAGCAATAGGCCCTGATGATTACATGTAAATGATGAAATTTTATAACGAGGATATATAGAGTGCAAACGTTTGAAAACCAAAAACATACTGAAACAAACAAGAATACATGTCCTTCTCCCGGCATCTTCCATGGTTGCATATTACAAAGTTCGACATGCCCACATTCAACCTCCATTCCCAGTCCTGCACTATCAATTTACTTGGCTCAACAAAAACATATCCAACCAAACGCAACCCACACAGACACGGAAGAGCACGAGGACATACATATATAGTAAAACCACCAACATTAATGTTCGTCGTGTCGACTTATATTAACTACGCAGAAGAATTCCACCACTCACCACTGCACTGTAGTACTGTTTTTCTTTTTTGTCTTCTTCCTCCAAAGCCAATAATTAAATAATCATCATATATCCCAGAATATCAAATGGACTCGAAAAAGAGTCCATTTGATATTCTGCCTTCGCCTAAAATGCACCTCGGCTATCTGCCTTCGCCTCGCCTTTTGGAACTATCTGCCTTCGCCTTTTAGAACTATCTGCCTTCGCCTCGCCTTTTGGAACTATCTGCCTTCGCCTCACCTTTCCAAAAGGCGAGGCGATACTAAAATGCGCATTTTGGATATTCAACAAAACTAAAGTGCATCAAGTGATGAGGCTTGAAAGTGGCCCGGCGTTGAAACTTTGGAAGTGATGGGGTCGGCTAGCCAAGCGGATTGGGATTTATACTTCCATTCAATTAATGTTCATGTTAATTGCTCCCCAAACCACGTCACTCTCCAATCGACGTCGCAAACTGCTCCTCAAACGACGTCGCTCTCTCCTTCACCAAGCATATGAATAGAGCAAAGGCCTCTTGCAATATATAGAGGCTTTGCTCTATTCCCCTATACTTATAACCATTCAATTAATATGCTTTGCTTTATTCATATGAAGAGGGCTTAAGTATAGGGGAATAGAGCAAAGCCTCTATATATAGCAAGAGGGCTTTGCTCTATTCATATGCTTGGTGAAGGAGAGAGCGACGTCGTTTGGGGAGCAATTAACATGAACATTAATTGAATGGAAGTATAAATCCCAATCCGCTTGGCTAGCCGACCCCATCACTTCCAAAGTTTCAACGCCGGGCCACTTTCAAGCCTCAGCACTTGATGCACTTTAGTTTTGTTGAATATCCAAAATGCGCATTTTAGTATCGCCTCGCCTTTTGGAACCAAAAGGCGAGGCGAAGGCAGATAGTTCCAAAAGGCGTGGCGAAGGCAGATGGTTCCAAAAGGCCAGGCGAAGGCAGATAGCCGAGGCGCATTTTAGGCAAGGCAGAAAGTTCCAAAAGGTGAGGCGAAGGCAGATAGCCGAGGGGCATTTTAGGCAAGGCAGAAAGTTCCAAAAGGTGAGGCGAAGGCAGATAGCCGAGGGGCATTTTAGGCAAGGCAGAAAGTTCCAAAAGGCGAGGCGAACGCAGATAGGCGAGGCGCATTTTAGTATCGCCTCGCCTTTTGCTATATATAGAGGCTTTGCTCTATTCCCCTGTACTTATAACCATTCAATTAAACATTGACGTGTGTTCCATTTTTGTGTAAGATTGATATGAATTTCATCCTTTCATCAATTTTTTTTTTAAAAAAAGATATCTTGATATATGATTTAAATCAGTGATAGAATTTGTCAAACTTTTTTTTTTATGTGTTATTGATTGTTTATGTTAATGTTTTAGATTTTTAACGTGCTTGTTTTGACGTTTTATAGATTGATCTTTTTCTTCCAATTTGATAATTATAGGCGAGAGCTCAACTTTGAATTCGGGCATGGCTGCAACAACAGGAGATGCAGATTCAGCATGGCCTCCATCTCCGTGTGATGAGAGCACAGAAACAACTCCGAAATATATGTACAGCAAGTATGAGCCTGAGCCTGAACAGGAGTTTGAGAAGATTTTGTCACCATCTGATATTCAGCGAAAGGGAAGCTACAGGCTTTATTTACCGAAGTCACGAGCTGCCAGGTTCTGCCCCCTAGCGAATGGAAGTCGTCCGGTGAGTGTCTACGACGTTCAGATGAAGCGCTGGCCAATGCGTTGTCGTAGGAGTGGTGGGAAAGCTTATCTCACTCAAGGCTGGAGCCGCTTTGCTATAGAGAAGAAACTAAGTGAAGGAGATAGAATCACATTTTATGAGCTGAATTGCAAGAGAGCAACTGGAAAAAGGGTCTTCATGATTGGAGTCTCTCGCAAACAGTGTATTCAGATTCTTGGAGCTCAAATTAGAAATTAGACAAACACCAAATCTTGATAGTTTGGTTTTTGTTATGTATGATTTTGAAGTCGATCAGCGTGTATTTTTCTGGGTTTTTGTTGTGTTTCATTCCGATTGGAGCGTGAATTTAGTTACTGTATTTTCCTTCTGTTGAATCTAATAAAAGTGTTTTCATTCAGAAAGGAGATGGCGCAATGAGTAGGCAATGACTCTTTAAATATATTGTTCAAAAATAGAAGAAGCAACTTATAAAAAAGGTTTCCTCAAAAATCAGAGAAAAAGTTAAATCAGGATCATCAAACGACAAGAGGCGTTCGATTTTGTGGAGTTGAGCCCATCATAGTACGGTGGGCTGTCTTCAACGTTGAGTTATCGTAGCCCAACCTGAAAAAGGTTAGTGGATATTGGATATTCAAGAAGCCCACCTATGGTACCCACCAAATGAAAGGATATTCTGACATCTGTAACTACCCTTCCGTTTTAATTATATATAGCTCAACAAGACTATTGTAAAACTTGTCTTCTTTCAAGTCAACTGAAGGCTTTTGAAGTCTCCGCATGGTGGATAGATCGCTCATGGAGGGCTTCACTCCCGCCCTTAACTATACGTCGACGCTTCAACCGCTCTCGAATCGGAAACAGAGGTTCGCCGATCACATTCCAGCTTCGCTCTCGGATCGGAGGTATGTATCATAGAGACCGTGATTAAATTTCATGTTTGTGGTTATTATTATATTCATTGATTAGGGAACAAAATTTTGATCAAGTTCAGGTAAATAGATATATATGTGCTGTCCAGGTTATGATGTGTTTCAAACTACTTTTGGAGCTACTTCATTTGATATTAAGGGAATTTTTAATATATCTGTGTGTATTTCCTCGTGCTCTTCCATGTCTGTGTGGGTTGCGTTTGATGGTGCTGCACTGGGAGTGGAGGTTGAATGTGGGCATGCCAAACTCTGTGACAACTGCAATTCGCGAAAGAGAGACACAAATTTTACAATTTGAAAGGATTAGTTGTGTTAAATCAGGGGTTAAGTCGATAAAATTGTTTATAGTAATCCGAAGTAATTTCACTCTGCTCATGGTTGCAGCGACAAATATTCAGTGTCTTTGAACAATGAGATTTCCCTTTTTCTCTATCTAATTCTTGCTGACAGTGCTGTAAGCAATCTACCTAAAGATGGTGATGCAGTGTGCGTGCTAATTATGTTGAAGCCTTGGAGATTGATGCCTTCTTTACTGCTTTATGATTACTTAATGCTACTGGTTTACTTCAACAGGGCTTCGCAGGACCGTGGTGATGAAAAAACCAGCGGTGCTTCCATGTACGTCTCTTTTATATTCCCTTCTTTATCTGTTTTTGGGTATTATGCTTGGATGTTTAATAGCAATTGGATTCGCTTATGTGTAATTCCATCCTCTGCAATGATGATGACACGGTAGAAAATAGAGCCATCGCAATAAACGAGCACTAAAATTAGAAATGTTATTCAATAATTCTTTAATGTATCATTTCTAAATGAAAAACTTAACCTCAAAAATGCAATGAGAAGCATAAATGCTTTCATTGTGAATGTTGTGTAATCTCTCTCTCTCTCTCTCTCCCCCTTCATGGTTGTTATCTGGAGGACATCCATTAAGAGGAGCCTTGATTGTTCTTTTTATGGCTAATTTCCTTTGCCACTTGCACATTTTATAAATCTCATAACTTAGCAGTAGTAGTTTTGGCATATTTGGGTTATTTTATTTTGTTTAAGAAAAAAATGCTCGGCATTATCACCCCTAGCAGCTCTTTGCATTGTAGTTGCGTGAATTTAGTTCCTGTACTCTCCTTTGTTTTTGTTATGTTTCATTTTGATTGCAGCGTGAATCTGTTCCAAAAAAATTAGACAAACACCGAGATTCGATGGGCTTATCTAATTTATTTATTTATTATTATTTTTTTAAAGAAATTATAAATGTGAATGACATAATAGTAATTTTCATGTTATTTTTGCGGACAAAGTTTTTTTTTTTCTAAATTGAGTTGAAGGAATTTTTTTTAACTTAGTCCCTTAAACATGTAAGATGTACATGTTTTTTTAATAGTAAAGACAAAGTTGAAATAAATTTTATTAAAAACTCATGTGCATCTCAAATGTTATTAAAAAAATGGATACATATCATTTTTATAGACTAAGTTGCAGGAAATTCCTCCAACCCAGTTTGGAAGAAAATTTTGTCCTATTTTTGCTATCTATTTGAAAGTCATTTAAAATCTTCATCAACTCATGCTTAGATTTTATAAAATTAAAAACTGTGATCTAAAAACCAAAATAACGTACAACACAAAAAAAAATAGAGTAATGCTACAAGTTTCTCTTGTGTTCTTCCTATAATGATGTAACTATTAAAATTACCATTAAATTTGTGACTGATCATTATTGAATTTTAATCAAATTGTAATTTTAATAGTCAGATGAAGAACTTACTTTTAGAATTATTCCAAAAAACGTGCCTTACTCATTTCAAAGAGATCTTCACAGAACTTGCCTTTCTTGTTTGTAAGCTTGTGTTGTTTAACGGGAAGGAAAAGAAAGTCATCGAAGGCTAATAAGTAAATAGTAATGTTAGAAATAATATTTTTATTAAAAAGGAGAATAGAAATAACTCACGTACTGTCCTTTAGCAATCGTAAAATGGTCAATTTTTGTTGAAAAAAAAGAACAATTAGTTAAAATTGTTTCATCAACATTATAAATAATTATTAGATAAAATTAAATAATGAAGTATAGACACGAATAACGGCTGGGGTGAGAGCAAGATTTCCAAAATTTGTTAATTCGTCATTGATTTGTTCATTAAGTATATATACGTGAGTCGGGAGCCGCAAATATTGACCCAATTAAGGTTTGCCATGCGTCATTCATACGTTCGATCTACCCTCCTACACTGACTAACCAACTTTTTACAAAAAAAAAAAACCAACTTTTTGGCAAACATTTTTGGAAGCCAGATGCGCCAACTCCAAGCCCAAGGTTTGCCGTGCGTTATTCAAACGATTGATCTAGTCAGCAGTCTGCTGGGTTCCATTTGTTCTCATTTGTATACTTGAAGAACAATTAATCGGAAGGCAGCTTTATCTTGCTCCAGAATTGACAAATTTTCCCATCTTCAAGCATTGATGTGTGCCACAAGCCCACAGAAGATGCTCTCTACTTCTAATCATAATGTTTATTGCCACGTGTCATTCATGTGTAGTTCAATTCAGTAGAATCTGAGTATTTGGCAAAGGACTAAAAAAATAAAACTCAACTACTCCTCTTAAAATTAATCTTAATATTCTTACTTTTTACATCGCATCAATCGTTTTTTATTATTATTTAAATAAAAAAATCATTACAAAACATTCTTACTTTTTTTTAATTTTTTTTTTTTTTTTACATCAATCAAATCTGCTACGGTTCAAGTCCACTCCATTTGTTAAGTCATTTGAAAAACACAGCATGAAGTTTACTTAGTCTGGACTTGTCTTAAAGAGATCACGGAGCCTCTCCTTTGCATTAGGGGTCTACATGCATGCGGGTAAAAGTAACCGCTTGTATTGCTATTCGGAAAGCAAAAATCATTATCCGTATATGTATATGTGGATATTGATTTGAGGATATGCAAATTCAATTAATAATTGTATTCGCATATTTTTATATATAATATATATTTTATATTTAATAAATTTACTAAAACGACATCATTTCGAATTAGATATAGGTTATTTTTACATTGTATGTATGTTTGTTTGTTTGTTTGTTTTTTTGTTTTTTTTTTTTTTTTTTTTTTACAGTTTACTTATTCACTTGGACAAAAAGGCAAAAGTAATGTGAAATTAATATATTTTCAAAAGTACATTTCTTTATTTTAGTTATTTATTTATTTTCAAAGTACATACATTATGTTCAGTATTTTAACTATTCACTAATATTCTATTTAAATATTATTTTTTATTTTTTCTCCAATTGTCCAACAATCATATCTTTCAAAGTTTATCTTTTATTAACGGTAATAATTTTGAAAATGTGATATTTCCCTATCAATATGAAATTTTCTAGCAATATACTGATGCTGATGAAAAGGGTTTTAGGGCTCTTTCAGCATTTTGCCTCACCAAAAAGCTATTTGGATGAAGTTGCAGTAAATGTTCTTAGAAAGAGATTTTCAAATAGGAACCGGTGTCATCCAAATAGAAAATAGCAATACAGATTTAATTTCAAGTCTTCCATGAAAGAGAAAATTAAATCTAGACGCTTAAAAAAAATATAACATAGGTGCTATAGCCCCCCTTTTTTCTTTTCACAACATCGAAGCCAAATCCCGTTTAAATCACCAATTACTTAAAATTTTTAAATTAATTAAAAATTATATATTTAATTATTTAATTAATATTTTAATATTCAAACTATTATTTTAATAAATATGATAAGTAATAAAATAATAAAATACCTAATATGACAGAATATTTACGATTTAATTTGAAAATTGTGAGGGAAAGTGAGTATAAGCATTACCAACAACTCTTTAAAATTTCTCTAAATTTTACTTTTTTTTAAAAAAAATTTATTTAATTAGCTACTTTTTAAAACTAGATACTAAATATCAAACTCTCTAAATATTTGTCTACTTTAACTAAATATTATTTTTTATTAATAAATGTAATTGCCATGAAACTCACTCACTCACTTTGTTTCCATGTGAGAGATTTACCAAAATGCCACCCCAACCAAAATAATATTAAAAAATAAATAACGTTTGCTTTTGGCGTCTTTATATTTGGAGATGAGTTAAAACAAATGCTAAATTTAACTTTGGATAAAGAGTGATAAATTATGTTTTTTTTTTGTAGATTTTGTTAAAATTTTAGAGAAATATTAAATATGAAGAGCTTGATGGATGCTCTAAGCACATTGAGAAAATCCATGAACAGGTGACATAGAGCAGAAGACATACGTGATACAAAGGCCAATCGTGCGTTTGTTTGCACTTTCTCACGTCAGCATTCTAACATACATCGCATCTACACCCTCTCACTTTACTCGATTTCTTTCCTTGCGAGTTGTTGATGCATTTGGAATTCCGTGGCTATCGTCTTCGACATCGACTGCCTGGAGATAGCGAAATAGGAAGAAAAGAAAAAATTGAGAATAGAGAGTATGGTATGTAGTTTTTTGTTTTTATTTTTATTTTTTAAAGAAATTGTTAAGTGAAGGTGAGCATTGTCTATGGTCACCAAATTTTTCAGCAAACTGGTGATCCAATTCAAACTGATCCAATTCAAACTAAAAAGAATCATTTAAAATTTACGTTAATTTTGGGAAGATATAAGAAAGATATGGGTTTCTTTTATATATATATATATATATATATATATATATATATATATATATATATATATTGTCCATGGCCACCAAATTTTTCAGCAAACTGGTAAAATCCAATTCAAACTAAAAAAGAATTATTTTTAAAAGTTACATTAATTTTGAGAGGATATAAGAAAGACATGGGTCTTCCTTTTATCATTATCCATGTTAAGTTTCAAGATTGCTTCCTTACTTTACAGTTTATATATACATTCTCCAAGTGTCAGATGTAAAGTAAGGAAACAATCTTGAAACTTGATAGGGCAAATGTATGATATGCTCACATATCAATGTATGCAAACTCAAAAGGGCCAACTAGCCGCTGTTGTTTGCTAGTTGTTTATTTGTATTTTTTTGTTTTGAATAAAAGGTTTCTTCTCTTTAAATCTTCTCTCATGAGCGAAGTGGAATAATTAGGTGTGAGGAGTTATTTCTCACGGCCTCAATATTTCAGTGTGATGTGTAATCTTTCACGGCCAGTTTAAATAAATTTTGTTAAAAAATTTGATTACCCATGTCTTAGATCTAGTCTACTCGGAGTAGATCTGCTCTTTACTTGTATTTGTACATGGGTTTGCAAAAGATTGAAGTCATAGATAATACTTGATTGTAAGAATTTTTGTTTGTATTTATGACTTTATAACCTCATAGCATGTGACTATGATTTTGCAGAGCTTTATGCTTTGTATTGTAAGAGCTTTTTGCTCCGCTCTGTAAGAGCACTTGATTGTAAGAATTTTTGTTTATATTTATGACTTTGTAACCTCATAGCATGTGACTATGATTTTGCAGAACTTTATACTTTGTGTTGTAAGAGTTTTTTGCTCTGCTCTATAAGAGTTTTATGCTTGTGATCTTTAATCAATGAAATCCTTAGATTTCCGTTAAAAAAAAAAAATTACTTTAAAGCATTGAACATTATAAATGCCAACATCACTTACTCTTCTTTTTAAGTGGAACTCTGTTCATTCAATGTTATTTACTACTTTATATTTAAAACATTTTCAAAACATAAAATAATATTATATATACGAGTAGGTAAAAGGAGAATTCTTATCATCTCAAATATGATGTAACTTTTAAAATTACTAATAGATTAAAATTTAATAATAATCATCTTAAATTTAATGATAATTTTTAAAGTCACATTACATTTGAGAGAAAATACAAAGAATACCTTCTTCTAATATTACTCTATATATACATATTAATTTTGAAAATCCTATAACAAAAGCAGCTTATCCAATTCCACCAAAACTGAAACCCAATTAACATATATAATCAGTAAGCACACTGCGCTTGATCATTCATCTCGAAATTATACTACTATTGCCAAACTCATTTAAATATTTGATATAGATCAACTATTCAATCATATAAAAAGATGGTAGAATAGAATAATAAAAAAATTCACATACCCTCTCAAACTACCATCCAATTGACATAAGACATAAGATGAAACTATTGCCAAACTCATTTAAATATTCGATATATTGACTATTCAATCATATAATAAGATAGTCGATTTTCAATTTACTGGAAATCGTGTTCGGACAGGCTATCTTGTTGTCCGGACAACCTTAGCTTGTGACTGAGTTTTAGTGCTTTCGAACTTTCGTTTTGATCACCCAATTAGTTAACACAAGAACTAACACAATCTTATAATAAGATGGTCGAAGAAAAAAAAAAAAAAACACACAGTCAGAGAGTTGTTTGTGGCGTGTTGGGTCAGGGAGCACGGTTTTTTGGTCCTTGATACCAGGAATGTGTCTACTTGTCTTTGAGACCAGGAATTTTGAGAAAACGATAAGAAGGAATTTGAAATCGCCATGGCTACTGGCTAGAACGGCTGAACGATTGCGACACTAAATTGTATTTTAATTAAACAGTTTCTGCCTTAGAAGTTAGAACAAATTGAGCAACCCCGCTTGTCTCAGCAGAGTTGGCCCCCATTTGGGACGGGGCTATTACGCGAGCCACTTTGATTGGCGACGCGTTTCCTGTGCTTTGTTTAGTTTTTCTAGACGGTGGAGATACTTCTTACTTCTCAGGCTATTCTAAATTCTTCAAATCTTAATCTTTGTATTCTAATTGGATAGTAGAGATTTTGCCATATCAATAATTACTATTTTATTATTTATCTTGTCACATCATAAATATGATAAATAACAACAAAATAAATACTTTTTTTTTTTTTTTTGAAACAAACATAATAAATACTTAATATGACAAAATATTTACCATAAAATAAATTTAATTTGAAATTTGTTAAGGAAAGTGAGTGTAAGCCCATTAAGATTAAGAAAATCTATCGAGCAAATGACGTGATACGCGAGTCCGACTGTGCATCTTTTTTTTTTTTTTTTTGACATGTTTGTATAAGAGGAAAAAGAGGGATTCAAATTAGTGATATCTGCTTCATTAAGCGTAATCCAACCCATAGAGTTATCTTTTGGAGACAAAAAAAACAAAAAAGACAAAAAGTGTCATTGTTTGTTGGATGGCATTTTAAGTTGATTTTAACAGTGAAATTAGTTTTTCTTTTTTGGAGACAACAGTCAAATATATATATATATATATGTGTGTGTATATTAGTTTAATGTGATTCTTTAGATGATAATAACAAATTGTTTCATCGTCTCCAAAGGATAGCTCAATCGGCTGGAAACCACGCCTTATGAAGCGAAGATCACTAGTTCGAATCTCCCCTCTCCCTCTCTTGTGTAGACATATCAAAAAAAAAAAAATAATAATAATAATAAATTGTTTCATCAAAATTGCCAAATTGGAGTTAGGAGTGCAATTTCATTCCATACAAACCAATGATTTGAGTCAACATTAATTGCAATCCTGGCTCCTTCAATTTTGATGAAACAACTAAGTTTGACGAAACAAATTTAGTATCACGATAATATACCTAAAGCATCACATGATTAACTTATAATTGACTGTTAAAATCAACTAAAAATGCCATCCAACCAATTGGGTATATGCGTCACAAGCTCAGGAAAAAAAACAGAAAAAAAGAAAAAGAAAAAAGAGGTATACACGTAACAACAAAAGCTTACGACATTTCTCAATCAACGTGCAAAAACATACCAACAGGTTCAGACCCAAGTTAGGCAACTATATCCTTGTATGGCACTTTTTGTCTTTTAATTGAATGACTTCTATACAGTACATATTTTTTTTTTTTTATTTCGATTTTGCATTCTAGAATGCAATACGTACTATAAAAATTAGATTTTATTTAGGTGCTTAAAAAAAACTACAGAGATTTTTTTAAAAAAGTTTTTCAATGATCTAAATTTAATTTTAAACTCTTTCTTTCTTATGAAAAATAAATAAAAAATAAAAAATAAAAAAAATCTCCTATAACTTTTTTCATAGCACCTAACTCAAATCCATAATATATATATATATATATATTGTTCTGATAACTTCATGTTTTGAAGTGACGGGATTATTCCATGAGGATAAGATGCCACTAGGATTATTACAGGGCTCCGTGTGAGAGAATAGCAGTTAAGAGAATAATTTCTATAATGAGCTTTGTGTCCACCAATAAGAATAGGCCACCTAAAATTATTAAACAATTTTAAACAGGCATCAAAATACCAGATTATATAAGTCTTTTTCATTTTTTTTTTTTTTTAAGTGATTGTAAGAGGGCTGAGGGTGGCTCATCGGCCACCTCAGATGGGCGGAGGTGGCCCGCACTACCACCTCCAACATATCTATGGTGGCCAACGCAGCCACCTCAGCCCATATGGGGTGGCCCAGAGGGGCTCTCAACCTCTTGTAATTTCTTTAAAAAAAAAAAAGAGAAAAAGAAAAAACTTATATAATCTAATGTTTTGATGCCTATTTGAAATGATGTAATAATTTTAAGTTGCCGGCACAAAAGAGTTGATTTGCACTGTCTCTTTTTTATAAGTTATCCTCAGCCGTCAATGTCAATTAATACAATATAGTGAAAGGGCCCGCGACGGCCTTACAAGTTCTTAGTCAAAGGGCCCGCGACGGTCTTAAAAATTATCCACACGAGCCGTGATACAAATTACATAGCATGCTAAGCAAGCCGTGAAGGAAAAGTTTTTTTTTAATATTTTAAGCAAACAAAAAAAAGAAAAAAATTTTGCACTGGCATGCTAAGCACGCAACGTGCGATTTGGTTCACCCTATCCACACACAGCTGTGAATGTCGATTAATACAATTTACAAGTTCTTAGTCAAAGGAGCCCGCCACGACGTCCAGGCTACAATGGTGAGAGAGTTACCATTGTTGGTAGTACAAAGGTAGATGAAAGAAAATTGTAGCTGTCTATATCTCATTCCTTTTCAAACAGGCAGCTGGCTAAGAAACTACCCAGATAGGACAGTCAAATAAAATACTAAAATATTATATAAATGTTTGTTTATTATAATTTATTTATAGAATCTTATTTATTTCATTATTCAAGCAAAGATTCATATGAAATTCTAGCTTTGCTTGAATTTTTATTTTTTAGATTCATATGGCTAGATCCTGATGTTAACGTTGTGTGAAGCTTAAGTTTTCCTTTTTATTTTATTTTGTTGAAACAATGATAATGCGGAAATTATAACGGAAGCAATATAGATAATAAACACAAATAACTTACGGGTGGTTCGGTGTTAGGCACCAACATTCACCACTCGGAATACCTCTAAGGGATACATTTGGCTCATTAACTTGATTTGTCTACAATGCAAAAGTCCGTATTTATAGGGTAATATCTAAATACAAGTTTGGTAATCAAATCCCCTTGATTTGATTACAATCCCAATATATGATTATAATCAATCCATAAATAGAGAATATTTCAATATCAACATAATTATGAAATATAATATATTTTCTATATATTCTAACATCCCCTTCAAACTCAAGGTGGAATATTCTGGAACCTTGAGTTTGAAATCAGAAACAATGATGATGGCGGTGGTAGAGGTGGGGAACAGGCCGTAGATTATGACGACTACCGGAGGAGATAGAGGCTAGCGGGCAACCAGCGACAACGGCAAGTGGCTGGTGAATGCAGATTCAAAAGGGCCAACAACGGGCCAAACTCCAAAAAGAGCCGATAACGGGCTAAGGCTGACAACGAGCCAAACTTCAAAAGCAGCCAACAACGGGCCAGGGCTAACAATTAGCCAAAAGTAAAAGGGGTCGACAACGGACCAAGGCTGACAATGAGCCAAAAATAAAAAAGGGGCCGACTACGGGTCTGGGCTGACAATGAGCCAAAAATAAAAAAGGCCGACTTGGGCTAAAAATAAAAAGAAAATGAGCCCACTTGGGCGGTTATCAGATTGACACACCAAACCTGACCGGCGCGTAGCGCGCGTGATGTGGTCCACTTGGACCGCTTCTTCTTCTTCTTTTCTTTTCCTTTTTTTTTTTTTTTTGAACACAAATTCAGATCCCGTGCGGTTGCTGTAGAAGAGAGCTTGTGAGCTTGGCTGATTTGGCTTCTAATCTGCTGTGGGCGAGTGTATGGGAGGGTTTGTAGGACCTAAGGCCGTGATTCAGTGTGGTGTACACATGTGAAGCCACAAGGCTGTGATTTGATGTTGTGCGTCCATCATAAGGAGAAAAGAACCTGCGGGAAGAAATCCAGTGTCGCAAGCCTACAAGTGCATGCCAGGCAGGTATCTAGTGTGACGCACAAGTGGTGGATCCGTTGGCTGGGATCTGGTGTGGCATGCAAGCTGCTGGATAGTGAGTGCTGGCGCATGAGTTCACGCGCAAAAGAACAGGCAGCGTGTGGCGGTGAGTAAGGCAAACTCGCAGGAGACTTCAATGGCGCGTGAAGGCGAGTGATAAATCTGACGGCGTCGTGTGGGGCTGATTTGGAATCATCGACGGAAGATCTGTTGAATGGAGGGCCTTCCGTTAAAAGATGACGATGGTGGCGGCCTGTGGCAGAAGCGGCAGCGGCGGAATGACAAAGACTTTGGGTGGCGCTTGGAGGCACGTCAGGGATGATATGGAGGCGTTCTGGGCGGATATGAGACGAACAACGGTGGATCTATGTAACGGTCTAGCTACTAGGCTGATCGGATGAAGTCGGCGGCGCGTGGTGTTTGTGCCAGAAACTATAGGTGGCGCGTGAAGGTGCGTGGACCATTTTTTGGCGGTGTTCTGGGCAGATCTGGGATGTTCGATGGCTGATCTATCGAATGGTGTGTCTACCTCCGTGATCAGGGAACTTTGGCGGCACGTGGCTGAATGGGCAGAAGGTGTGGGAGGCGTGTGGAGCTGGAGACGGCGCTTGATTATTGAATGTCACAAGAAAGTGGCTTGGATATCATGTTGAAATAATGATAATGTGGAAATTATAATGAAAGCAATATAGATAATAAACACAAATAACTTACGGGTGGTTTGGTGTTAGACACTAGCGTTCACCACTCGGAATACTCCTAATGGCTACATTGTGCTCATTAACTTGATTTGTCTATAATACAAAAGTCTCTATTTATAGAGTAATGTCTAAATACAAGTTTGGTAATCAAATCCTCTTGATTTGATTACAATCTCAACATATGATTACAATCAATCCATAAATAGAGAATATTTCAATATCAACATAATTATGAAATATAATATATTTTCCATATATTCTAACATTTTTCATGAGCAAGCCTTAAGATTTCTTTTTAACATTGTTTCTTTCAAAGTTAAAGGGCTCCGCAAATTGATTTCTATTTCTGTTTCTAAAAATTATTTTTGAGAACAAAAATAAAAAATAGTTTTCAGTTTTTTTTTTTTTTTTTATTTTAAAAAAAGAATGTTTGGCAAACTATTTATGACAACATTTTTTGAAAATTTGCAACAATTTCATTTCAACAATACCAAAAAAATATGCTGGATCTGAGACCCAAAAACAAAATCAATCAAAATGGTATGTATAATATTCTTATTGAAATAAATATAATGGTCCCACATGAATCTGTCAGATATTCCATAAACTAAAATAAATATAAAATAAATAAAGAAAATTAATGACCCCACATGAAATTTAAAGAAAGCCAAATGATAATATCTTCTAAAGTCAAAGGAAGATGGACTACATGAAAATTGACTACAGATATTCCGACACACTCGTATGAACTCCACTCTCAACTTGTATTTATCTATTAATATGTATATATATTAATAAAAATAGCTTTATAAATTCCCAACATTGCCACTCCCAAACTCGTAAGTCGTAAGCCTTCCATAAGCCTAAAACTCCTACAGAAGGAAATGCTTTTTTGCATTCTACTTACTGACCATCTCCTCTTTTTCCACGTCCAGGCTGGAAGAAAGTTCAAACTTCCAAGTTTCCGACCAAGAGTTTGCACGTGTATATACGTCAGTTTTCCATTATAAACACCCTACACTGGCCACTCCCAAACTCAACAGCCTTACATTATTCCATAAGCCTAAAACTCCTATACCATCTCTCTCTTTAGATCTCCTTCCCAATCTCTCAGGAATTATGTGCTGGAAACTAGCTGGTCCGTCGGAGTTCCTAGCCGTCACCGGTCGGGGCATCGAAGGCATACTCCTGGCAAAGGAGGCACGGGTTCTGCCGGGGCAGCGGTGCTCTCGCTTCGACGCGTCCCCAGTGAACTATACCTTGGAGGTGCAGGCCATTTCCGCAGAGAAGCTCTCTTTTGTCCTCCCCGCCGTCTTTACCATCGGCCCCGGTGTCGATGACATGGACAGCCTCCTCCTCTACGCAAAGCTCAAGCTCTCCAACCATTTCATTGATGTCAACGAGCTTGTTCAGGGCGTCATCGAGGGTGAGACCCGTGTGCTTGCCGGCTCCATGAGCATGGAGGAAATCTTCAAGCCTACCAATGAGTTAACGAAAGAGGTTTTCGAAAAGGTTCAGCTTCAACTCAATCAGTTTGGGCTTCTCATCTACAACGCTGAAGTCAAACAGCTCGTTGATGTGCGTGGCCATGAATATTTATCATACCTTGGTCAGAAAACCCAGATGGAGGTTGCCAATGATCAAGCCGAGGTACATATTTATATGCTGTTATCTGTAATATTTATATGATTTGATCGTTTCATCAAATTTGTTTTTAATGGATATCTTGATATATGATGTAAATCATTGAGATAGAATTTTGTCAAACTGTTGTTTATGATACGTTATAGGTTGTTTTTGTGAATGATTTTAGAACATTTTCTAAGTGTTCGTTTTTGTTTTTAATATTTTGTTCTTTGTCCTCCAATTTGATAATTATAGGCAAGTCCAAGTTTCAACTCGGCCATCGGCGCATCAGGAGATGCAGATTCAGCATCCAGTGGGATTTATCCATCACCATGTGAAGGCCATGGGAACACAGAAACATGTACTAAATGCATGTACAGCAAGTACCAGCCTAAACAGGTATTTCAGAAGATCTTATCACTGAGTGACGTACAACGCAAAGGAAGCTACAGGCTTTACTTACCGAACCGGCCACATGCAGCCAGATTCTGCCCTCCAGCAAATGGAAGTGAGGTTAGTGTCTATGACACTCAAATGAAGCGTTGGCCAATGCATTTTCGTACCAGTGGTAAAAAAGATTATCTCACCCGAAGCTGGAGCCGCTTTGCTCAAGCAAAGCAGCTAGGTGAAGGAGATAGAATTACATTTTATGAGCTTAATTGCAAGAGAGAGACACGGACAAGGGTCTTCATGATTGGAGTCTCTCGCAAAGATTGTTTTCAGATTCTTGGAGTCCCAATAAATTAGACAAAGACTGAGCCACAATGGTATTGTCTAATTTGTTTTGAGATTTGCTAAATATCATATTTCATTTGTTTTTATTTTGTCAGCCAAGTGTCTTTGTTTGTCATGCCCTCATTTACTAATTTTGTAAGCAACGTGTCTTTGTTTGTCATGGGTCTCATTCCTTATCTTGGATAAGGGGGTTTCCCTTCTTTTTAGCTGAATATTATAATAAAAAAGCGGTTTTTTGTTTTTTCCTAATTAAAGCGATATTTGTTTTACAATCACAAAATTTTTGTGATTTCAATTCAATTTTTGTTATACGTTTGTGATTTCATTGCAATTGATAGAGTTAGTCCCCCCCTCTCTCATCGGATGCTCCTTCCAGGAGTAATCTCACTTAGAAAGTACCAGAACCGGCGGAGCCAGGTAGTGTAAAACACTGGTTGGTATTTGGTACCAAAACAAGCGAGCTCGGTGTAAGACCCACAGCTGGAGCTTGACGACAACGTACGTGCTTGAGCAACATCTAGAAAATATTTTTACTTTTTAATTATAATTCTCGCGCCGCCATATCGTAATCTCGCCGTTTAAATATTGCAAAAAGACAACAAAAAATAAGGTTTCCTCAAATAAAGGGAGAAAAAAAAAAGAAAAAGAAAAAGAAAAAGAATAATAGGTGATATCGGGGGGTCATCAAACGACCAGAGAAAGAGGGGTTCGATTTCGTGGCGCTGAGCCCATGATATTAAGATGGGCCTTCTTCAACCATGAGTATCGTAGCCTCACCTGGGGGAGGTTGATTGACAATCAATAAGAAGGCCCACCAATGTTGGCTTCAACCGCAAGTGAAAGGATAACATCTGTACGTAACATGCACCACTCTTTTGTATATTATATAATATCATCAAGACTTTTGAAGTCAACAACAGAAGGCCTTTAGAGTCCACGCATGAAACAAAGAAGGCTCATTGAGGGCTTCACTTTCGAATCGAACCAGAGGTTTGCAGATTACATTCGACCTTCGCCGTCGGAGTTTTGTATAGCTCATTTTCGGGTTACGTTTCTTCTCCTAAGTGTGCAATTTTTTTCACCTGTTTGTTGGTTGCTGTGAAATAATTGTAGTTGAAGATGGTCAATTTTATGAATGTTTATGCTTTCTTTCTTATATATGCGGCATTGAATTTTTCATAGATAGCCCGATTAAATTTCATGTTTGCGTTTGTATTATATTCATTGATTTGAGATGAAACTTTTGGTGAAATTCAGGTAAATATGTGCTGTCCAAATTATGATGTGTTTTAGACTATTTTCCGAGCTAGTTGATTTGATATGAAGGGATATTTATATGTATGTACGTCTATTGATTGGCTTTGAAGAAAAAGAAAAAGAAAAGGCGAAGGAAACTCTTTGACAACTGCAATTCCAAAGAGAGAGACCGTTTTTAACAATCTAACCCTTTTTCCCCTTTTGAAAGGATTGGTTGTTTATAGCTGTTATCTCACCTTGGTTATGGCGCAGACTTATCTGCATAATTATTTGTTCAATATACACCTGAGTGTAAGAAAAGATCGAGTACAGTTGGAACTATATATAGGATTAAAGTTGATCAGTGCTATCCTAATATGTTATATTATGGTCTCATTATAGGACTCTCCCAAATGTCAATCTTCCTTCCTAACATTATTCTGCAGAAAATTGTTTTTGGTTATAACCTCTTATATAATTGGCCATATGTGAACCACATTTGACAAGAACACATTTAGGCTTGGGCTAAAGAGTCATAACATTTAAAGTCAAAATTAAATGCGCCTAAATGATGAATTAATTGAATGGGTATTAGTGAAAGGATGTCTTTGATGGGAAATGACCTTTCATAAAAATTTATAATATAACAGTCTGTCTATGGAGATAAGGAGTATAAATATAATTGAGAGACCCCATATTTTATTCATGCTTAAAGAATTATGTTTCTTTCTAGAAGGATCATTTGGTCTCCTCGCTTAAGTGTTTTTGCTGCAAATTTCTTCATCAAGAGTTATGGATTCCATGAGTCAAGTTAAGTACACTATCTTGGATCCGTTCTTACAGTTTTAACGTCCAGTCTTCGTTACACGAAGTACATGTTTTTGAAAATTGGTTTTTGCTTAATGTTTTTAAATATATTATGTTCCAGTGTCAATTCTTACAAATTAAAGTGCAAATCATCGCGTTACATGTCTTATGCAATCTCTTTTTTCAACTGGCAAACATTTATATATCATGCAACCATATTTGATGGTCATGAACTGGCAATCAAAGTATATAGTCCTTGGCCAAGAAAGAGACGAGGAACCTTATGAGGTATAAGGCCAACGCATTGTTCCTAATCTTTTAAAGTCTTTTTAGGATATTAAAGTTTATTGGAAGGGAAGTGACAACGTATTTTATAACAAATACCAGTTAGATCCTTCATTATAAGCTCCTTTAGTTATTGCTGTTTTAGATTTATGCTCTCTGCCTCCTCTGTTGTCTGTATCTGCCTACTTCCATTGCGACCACTTGTTGAATTAGAACAACTGTTTTTTTTTTTGTTGTTGTCCTTAGCACTGAAAATTAAAAGGCGAAGTGAGTGTTTCTTTTTTGGAGTTTCGTTTTTAAATGTATTGTGTTGGTACTTCTTGAGTGTGGTTTGGCATGGGTTGGATCCCATCAGCATCTAGAGATCCGACGGGTTTGGGCCTCTTGAGACCTGAAAGGCTTGGATTTGCAAATGGTGGCAGAGGTTGTGGACTTAGTTGTTGCCTAGGACCAAGAGGGTCACCACCGACCAGGCCCAAAGGGCCCCTAGGTAACCAGGTACTCGCTTCATAATTTTGTGTTAAAGTTGCTTGCCATAATTCTTAAAAGGTGACCTTTCAAAAAGAAAATGGAGCCATCACAAAAATAAAAAGGACAAGAAATACAATAGTAATAAAAGAAGCTGTAAATCTCGAATGCCACTCCAATATATAGAACTTAAGGAGACCTTTCTAAAAGAAAAAACCTAAGCTCAACTTCTATCATGAGAAGCATAAATTAATGCACTCATTATAAATGGTGTGTAAATATTCATGTGATGTCCAAAAATGCCTCCTTGTCTCTTGTTCATGGCAATAACTTACGTGTGTTTTGACCTCTTTTTGATGGGTCTGGTTCTCTCTCTCTCTCTGGACATCTAGTAAGAGCAGCCTTGGTTGTTCCTTTATGGGCTAGTTTCCTTTGTCAATTACACAATTAATAAATGATATAACTAAGGAGTAGTAGTCTTGGCATATTTAGTTATTATTATTATTGTTCTTTGTTTGAGAAAATATTTTCTGTTGACTATTATTTTTTGTCGCACTAAACACAAAAAATTAAGAAAAATATTTTTGTTTTTTCATTTAATCTTCTTTTTTTTTTCTTCCTACATCGAAAGAAATGTTATACATATTGTTATTTACTTATATTGTTATACATATACATATAATTCTATATTACACACACACACACACACACACACATATATATATATATATATAAATTTACACACTTTTTGTTACCGTGTACAATAATTAATGAATAATATAGAATCGAAAAAAAAGGAAATTAAAAGAGAGTCGAAACAATGATTTAACGTGGCTCGGTAATGTGCTACGTCCACAAAGAGGTGACTGTATTACTCTTAATGATTCAGGGTTACATGATAACATATATATAGGAAAAAAAATCATAAACCCTACTTGTACGGATGCAATAAGGAAATTTCCAAAATACCTTGTACCGTACCGCGACGTTTACTTCGCTCCCGTCTACTTGGCTTTCCACTACTATTAATATGAGCCAGCCACTAGTTCCAACAATACTTATATAAATATTAGTATGCTTATGACATAAATGATAATATTATATAACATATACCATAAATTATTTAATATACTTATAAATTATAACTTAAAGCATTATAGCATATATTGGTAACTCATAACATACAATATTTTTTAACATACTTTTAAATTATATATATATATATATATATATATATATA
>NC_081543.1:1317403-1321809 GCF_901000735.1 Corylus avellana
AGTTAGGTTCATACAAGTATGTAGCGCTTAATGATCGGGCTTAATTTTGTGTTCACAAACATTCCGTTTAAAATTAAGCCAAGCCCGAGTATCTTCATGAGTAGTTATGCTCATTTACAACTCTCCTTCACTTCTATAGTAATTTCTCTTTTTCTTATATGTTTTGTTAGTGTATATATATACATACACACGTATACATACCATTTTGATTGATTTTGGGTCTCATATTTTTTGGTATTGTTGAAATGGAATTGTTGCAAATTTTCAAAAATTGTTTTCAAAAAATGTTCTCATAAATAGTTTGCCAAACATTTTTTTAAAGGAAAAAAAAAAAAAATTTATTTTTGTTCTCAAAAATAATTTTCAAAAACAAAAATAGAAATCAATTTGCGGAGCCCTTTAACTTCGAAAGAAACAACTTTAAAAAGAAATCTTAAGGCTCATGAAAAATATAAAATAGAATGAAAACTTAAGCTTCACACAACATTAACATCAGGATTTACGTTTTCAAAGAGTAGCTCAATCGGCTGTGAATCACGCCTCATAAAACGGAGGTCATTAGTTTGAATTTCTCTCTCTTATTTTCTTTATATGAACATGTCAATAATAATAATAATAATAAAAAAAAAAAAAAAAAAAAGAAGAAAACATCAGGATTTACGGCTCGATGGGTGATGTCTTTGTCTGGACACCCATTTGCTTTGACTGAGCACCCCATTTGCGGGAAATATCTACAACTTTTTAGCCTGATATGTCAATTGTCAGGTGGAATTTTAAGCTGAAAAAGAAAGCGTAAAAGTTCACCGGCCATTACAATACTATTGTGGACTATTTTAGCATTATCTTATGAGTAATCTTAGAAATTTTAATTTTATGTGATAAATATCTCACAATACTGATATAACAATTACAATAATTCTTTATTTATTTTTTATTTTAATTAAGATTAATTTAATAATTAGTTGAAACCATCACATTATTATTGTGAAATAATTATAAAATAAAAATATGATTAGTTATATTTTGTTATAATCCATGCAATGTTTTGAATAAAAAGAATTGTTGTTGAATACTTGAATAACATGATAAGGAAACACGTGGGCCTAGAGATGGAGGGAGGTGATGACCGTAGTCATGGCCCTCTCCTCTCATTTGAAGGTTTTATTTATACTATATTACATAAATAGCTAAATTTATATATTTGGTCAAAATAATTAGGTGTGATGGCAATAGCCAATAGCCTCTAGGAGCAGCAAGGGCCAGTGACAGGATCATGATTTTGGTTTAAAGGTATCAACATTAAAAAATTAAAAATGAACAAAAATTGATTAATATTAAAAAATAAATCCAACAAAATAAATAAATAATACAAAAAAAATTTAATTATTGTTTAAAACATATAAATATAATTTTTTATTTATTTTGTCATGTCTAATGTTAATTTATTTAATTATCCTGGGACGGCCCTTAATAGTTGATTATCTACATGAAACATTTTAAGACAGCGAAATTGTAAAACAAAAAAAAAAAAAAAAAAAAAAGTTGATTTTTTGCTCCGTTTTGAACCGCCTTTTCACAAATAGCAAAGCAATTGATTTAAAATGTTTGACGGCTGGGGTCAACTGACGCGTTAAACCAAAGCGGCAAAGCTTGTTTGGAGTTCCAAATGACGAGTTAAACCAAACTTGTACGCATCTAGAGCGGAAAGACCCGCCTTATCCCCCTCCATGTTTTTCTTTGATATCGAAGAAAAAAACAAACCAAAGCTTTTTTTTTTTTTTTTTTTTTTTTTTAACTCCAAACGCATCGTTTAATCAAGTTGGTGACGCCTCCGACGCATTAGAAAACAAAACAAAGTCAGCTAACAGTCTTAACAACAAAACTTACTTAAACAGCACGTTTTGGATATATATTAAAGGGTCATCGTCAAACCTAAAAACCCTTTGGCTATGTTTGTCGTTGGACTTGTCCGACTTGAAAGTTGAAGTGGCGTGTAATAAATTTAATTGATATGAAGAAAAAAATAAAAAATAAAAAAGTTGTGTGAAAAAATAAAAAATTGTAGTAATTTTTTTACTTACATAATAATAAAAGTAATTAATGTGATGTAAAAAATAAAAATATTTAAGATTAATTTTGAAAAGAATAGTATGGAATTTTTTTTTGAAGTTCATTGGCAAACAGAGCCAAAGCTGAGAAAAATTTCTAGACGATTCCAGCGCGCCGTCTTTTTGCCTTGATGTCTGCTTTGAGTGGACGGCTAAGTGATGTGACGACCAACCATCTTTTCACGTCCTTACCTAATCTCGATTCACCGTTTGGAAATAGTAGGACTCTAACGTCCTCGCCGCCTACGTCGAAGCATGCCACGTATCCATGCTGCAGGTTGATCCTGTTTGCGAAAGAGGAAGCTTCCGTCCTTTTTCGTTTCTTCTCCTTCACAATTAACCGCCTATCATTTTGTAAAATATTAATTTCTTGGCTTATAGCGCCGTCGGACACGAATCCAGTAGTATAAATACGTACCCCACCACATGACAATCCAAACACCCAAAAAAATCTTAGATCACCTTCCCAATCTCTCTACGAGACAAAGACATTATGGGCTGGAGAGTGGCTGGTCCATCGGAGTACCTGGCCATCACTGGTCGGGGCATCGACGACATATGCCTTGCCAAGAAGGCATGGGTCCTACCGGGGCAGCGGTGCTCTCGCTTCGACGTGTCCCAAGTAAACTATACCTTCGAGGTCGAGGCCATGTCCGCTGAGAAGCTCCCTTTTGTGGTCTCCACGGTCTTTACCATCGGCCCCCGTGTCGATGACATGGACAGCCTCCTTCTCTACGCAAAGGTGAAGCTCTTCAACCATGTCAACGAGCTTGTTCAGGGCGTCATCGAGGGTGAGACCCGTGTGCTTGCCGCCCGCACGACCATTGAGGAAATCTTCAAGGCGGGTATCAATGAGTTCAAGAAAGAGGTTTTCGAAAAGGTTCAGCTTGAGCTTAATCAGTATGGGCTACGCATATACAACGCCAACGTGGAAACCAAGATGGAGGCTGCCAATGAAGCCAAGGTACATACTGTACGTTATCTGTAAGATTTATATGTTGTGTTGTGGTTGTTTTTGTGAATGTTTTAAAAACTTTTTCAAAGCATTTGCTTTTATTTTTAATGCTGTTTTCTTTTCCCTCCAATATGATAATTATAGGTGAGCTCAAGTTTGAATTCCGGCATGGCTGAAACAGTAGGAGATGCAGAGTCAGCATCTAGTGGGATTAATCCTACATATCCTCCTCCATGTGAAGCCCATAGGAACACAGAAACATGTTCTAAATGTGTGTACAGCAAGTACCAGCCTGAGCCTGAAAATGAGTTTGAGAAGATTTTGACACCAACTGACGTACAACTAAAAGGAAGTTATAGTCTTTATTTACCAAAGTCACTTGCAGCCAGATTCTGCCTCCCAGCAAATGGAAGTCATCCGGTGAGTGTCTATGACGTTCAAATGAAGCGCTGGCCAATCCATTTTCGTACAAATTGTGAAAAAACTTATCTCACCCGAGGCTGGAGCCGCTTTGCTCAAGCGAAGCAGCTAAGTGAAGGGGATAACATCACCTTTTATGAGCTCAGGTGCCAGAGAGGGACAGGGACTAAGGTCTTCATGATTGGAGTCTCTCGCAAACAATGTATTCAGATTCTTGGAGCTCCAATTAGAATTTAGACAGAGACCAAATATTGATAGTTTGGTTTTTGTGTTACGTATGCTTTTGAAGTCGGCGTGAATTAAGTTCCTGTATTTTTCTTGGTTTTTGTTATGTTTCATTTCGATTGCAGCGTGAATTTAGTTCCTGTATTTTCCTTCTGTTGAATCTAATAAAAGTGTTTTCATTCAGAAAGGAGATGGCTCAATGAGTCGGCAATCACTGTTTAAATATATTGTTCAAAAATAAAAAAGCAAATTATAAAAAAGGTTTCCTCAAAAATCGGAGAAAAAGTTAAATCAGGATCATCAAACGACAAGAGGCGTTCGACCTTGTGGGGTTTAGCCCATCATAGTACGGAGGGCTGTCTTCAACCTTGAGTTATCGTAGCCCAACCTGTAAGAGGCTAGTGGATACTTGGATATTCAAGCCCACCAATGGTACCCACCAAAAGAAAGGATATTCGGACATCTGTAACTACCCTGTTTTATATATAGCTCAACAAGACTTTTGCGAAACTTGTCTTCTTTTAGAGTCAATGGAGGGCTTTTCAAGTCTCCGCATGGAGGATAGATCGCTCATGGAGGGCTTCACTCTAGCCCTTAATTATACGCCGACGCTTCAACCGCTCTAGAATCAGAAACAGAGGTTCGCCGATCACATTTCAGCTTCGCTCGAGGGTCCGAGGTATATATATATAGGTCCT
>NC_081543.1:1321909-1346255 GCF_901000735.1 Corylus avellana
AACAGAAAAATATTTTTTATTTTTGTTCTCAAAAATAATTTTCAGAAACAAAAATAGAAATCAATTTGCGGAGCCCTTTAACTTCGAAAGAAACAACGTTAAAAAGAAATCTTAAGGCTCATGAAAAAAATAAAATAAAAAGAAAACTTAAGCTTCACACAACGTTAACATCAGGATCTACGGCTTGATGGGTGATTTCTTTGACTGGACACCCATTTGCTTTGACTGAGCACCCCATTTGCGGGAAATATCTGCAACTTTTTAGCCTGATATGTCAATTGTCTGGTGGAATTTTAAGCTGAAAAAGAAAGCGTAAAAGCTCACCATTACAATACTATTGTGGACTATTTTAGCATTATCTTATGAGTAATCTTAGAAAGTTTAATTTTATGTGATAAATATCTCACAATATTGATATAACAGTTATAATAATTCTTTATTTTTTTCTTCTTTTAATTAAGATTAATTTAATAATTAGTTGAAACCATCACATTATTATTGTTAAATAATTATAAAATAAAAATATGATTAGTTATATTTTTCTTAAAATCCTGCAATGTTTTGAATAAAAAGAAGAATACTTGAATAACATGATAAGGAAACACGTGGGCCTAGAGATGGAGGGAGGTGATGACCGATAGTCATGGCCCTCTCCTCTCATTTAAAGGTTTTATTTATACTATATTACATAAATAGCTAAATTTATATATTTGGTCAAAATAATTAGGTGTGATGGCAATAGCCAATAGCCTCTAGGAGCAGCAAGGGCCAGTGACAGGATCATGATTTTGGTTTAAAGGTATCAACATTAAAAAATTAAAATTGAACAAAAATTGATTAATATTAAAAAATAAATCCAACAAAATAAATAAATAATACTAAAAAAAATTAATTATTGTTTAAAACATATAAATATAATTTATTATTTATTTTGTCATGTCTAATGTTAATTTATTTAATTATCCTGGGACGGTCCTTAATAGTTGATTATCTACATGAAACATTTTAAGACAGCGAAATTGTAAAACAAAAAAAAAAGTTGATTTTTTGCTCCGTTTTGAACCGCCTTTTCACAAATAGCTAAGCAATTGATTTAAAATGTTTGACGGCTGGGGTCAACTGACACGTTAAACCAAAGCGGCAAAGCTTTGTTTGGAGTTCCAAATGACGCGTTAAACCAAACTTGTACGCATCTAGAGCGGAAAGACCCGCCTTATCCCCCTCCATGTTTTTCTTTGATATCGAAGAAAAAAACAAACCAAAGCTTTTTTTTTTTTTACTCCAAACGCATCGTTTAATCAAGTTGGTGACGCCTTCGACGCATTAGAAAACAAAACAAAGTCAGCTAACAGTCTTAGGGTGCGTTTGGGAGTGCGTTTTTTAAAAAATAATCTGCGATTTTAAACCAAATCGCAATTTTTGGGTGTTTGGGATTGCGATTTTAAAAACGCAAATTTTAAAATCGCAAAAAAATCTGCGATTTCCATAAGCTGATTAGAAGGTGCTTATTTGAAAAAGTGCGAATTTAAAACAAAATCACGATTTCTATTAAAAAGATATTTGGCGTAATAGTTACATTTTTTTTGAGCGGGAATGAAAAAAATGCCAAGAATACCCACCTAAAATATATTAAAACCCTTATTTTCTCCTTTTTTTTTTTCTTCATCCTCTCTGTCTCGTTCATCATTTCTCCGCCTTGTAACAGTATGCGTCACTGTTGTCCATCTCTCCGCCCCTCTACTAGGTAATAATCTCACCTTAATATTTTTTTTCTCTCCATATAACTCTGCTTTTATAAAACTTTCCACTGTTTGGTGTTCGGTGTTATTTTATGTGATTTGTATGATTACAGTGCCTTTTTATATATGCGTTTATGTTCTTCAACCATTTCTACAGAGTAAAGTTATATTTTTTTTTTTCCCCAAAATTTTATTTAGATTATTGTGCATGCATAGTGATCTGCAATCTATCATAGTATGCAATGATAGATCACTGTACACGCACACTAATGTGATAGTGTGTGTACAGTAACCGTGTAAAGCTTTTTCTTTAACAAAAAAAAATTGTACAATGACCAAGATGATGATTTTTCTCAGGTCACTGTGCATTGCATAGTGATGTGCACAGTAACGATTTTTTAAGGCTTTTTTTTTCTTTCTTTTTTTTTAAAGGTACTATACAGTAACAATTTGTGATTGATTTTTATTTTTATTTTTTAATGGGTATTACATTGTAACAATTTGTGATATATATATATATATATATATATTAATGGGTAATAAACAGTGATAATTTGTGATTTTTTTTATTTTAATTTTTTTATTGTGCAGTGCACAGAGACCGAAGTATTTTTCTGGATCACTGTGCACAGTGATCCGTTACTGTGCATTGCACAGTAACAATTTAAAATAATGACTTTAATTTTATTTTTTTTTAGTGCTGTTTCGTTTCAATGTTGGTATCAACTCCACATGTCCATATATGAAATATAGTGAGGGATAAATTCAAACATTATTTATATATTAAAGAAACATGTTGCAACTTATAAGCTAAAAAATGACGAAAGTAAAGACTAAAATAAAGCTTTGATGGTTTATATATAGTTAAATGCTATACTTTTATGTTAATAATTCTTTTGGTTTTTATTGGTATATGAGATGGTTAATATATTAGTGTCTTACTAGATTTCTAAAATTATAATTTTGTAGATGGATAAACAAAATACGATATCCAAAAAAAAAATACAATATGAGATGGTTAATACAAAATACGATATGAGATGGTTTATATATTAGTGTCTTACTATATAGTTCTTGTATTTTTTTATTATGTCTGTTTGGAATATGTTTCAAGAAAAAAATAATACAAAAACAAAAAAACATATAGAAGCAAGTAATATAGCAATATATAATTGCCCAAGTAGAAAATTGAAAGTTAATGTCAAATTATAAGTCATACTTTTGTTTGCATAGATGTTAAAAATGGATGCTTATAGACGATGTTAGTTATTTTACTGTTATAAAGAAATGTTCTTATTGGTAATTTGGTCATGAAACCGTAATAATATGCTAATGTTATCCAAACACTCAATTTATAAAAAATGTACTTTTTAGCATGTTTTACCAAACGTTTATACGATTTTAAAAAGTAGTGATTTTAAAAATGCAATTTTTAAAAACGCAATTTTTAAAATCACACTTTTTGAAATCGCACTCCCAAACGGGCCCTTAACAACAAAACTTATTTAAACAGCACGTTTTGGATATATATTGAAGGGTCATCGTCAAACCTAAAAACCCTTTGGCTATGTTTGTCGTTGGACTTGTCCAACTTGAAAGTTGAAGTGGCGTGTAATAGATTTTTGGCTATGTTTGTCGTTGGACTTGTCCAACTTGAAAGTTGAAGTGGCGTGTAATAGATTTAATTGATATGAAGAAAAAAAAAAAAAAAAAAAAGTTGTGTGAAAAAGTGAAAAAATAAAAAAATTGTAGTAATTTTTTTACTTACATAATAATAAAAGTAATTAATGTGATGTAAAAAATAAAAATATTTAAGATTAATTTTGAAAAGAATAATATGGAATTTTTTTTTTTAATTTGAAGTTGATTGGCAAACAGAGCCAAAGCTGAGAAAAAATTCTAGACGATTCCAGCGCGCCGTCTTTTTGCCTTGATGTCTGCTTTGAGTGGACGGCTAAGTGGACGAGGTAATATCGATTGTCCTTTATGAGTGGCAGCTCCGTTTGACAAACATGTGTGGGCAACTGGGGTGGTGTTTGAGTCTTTAAACCCGGCCTCCCTATGTCTGTGATGTGACGACCAACCATCTTTTCACGTCCTTACCCAATCTCGATTTTTGAAATAGTAGGACTCTAACGTCCTCGCCGCCTACGTCAAAGCATGCCACGTATCCATGCTGCACGTTGATCCTGGTTGCGAAAGAGGAAGCTTCCGTCCTTTTTCGTTTCTTCTCCTTCACAATTAACCGCCTATCATTTTGTATAATATTAATTTCTTGGCTTATAGTGCCGTCGGACACGAATCCAGTAGTATAAATACGTACCCCACCACATGACAAGCCAAACACCCAAAAAAATCTTAGATCACCTTCCCAATCTCTCTACGAGACAAAGACATTATGGGCTGGAGAGTGGCTGGTCCATCGGAGTACCTGGCCATCACTGGTCGGGGCATCGACGACATATGCCTTGCCAAGAAGGCATGGGTCCTACCGGGGCAGCGGTGCTCTCGCTTCGACGTGTCCCAAGTAAACTATACCTTCGAGGTCGAGGCCATGTCCGCTGAGAAGCTCCCTTTTGTCGTCTCCACCATCTTTACCATCGGCCCCCGTGTCGATGACATGGACAGCCTCCTTCTCTACGGAAAGGTGAAGCTCTTCAACCATGTCAACGAGCTTGTTCAGGGCGTCATCGAGGGTGAGACCCGTGTGCTTGCCGCCCGCACGACCATTGAGGAAATCTTCAAGGCGGGTATCAATGAGTTCAAGAAAGAGGTTTTCGAAAAGGTTCAGCTTGAGCTTAATCAGTATGGGCTACGCATATACAACGCCAACGTGGAAACCAAGATGGAGGCTGCCAATGAAGCCAAGGTACGTACTGTACGTTATCTGTAAGATTTATATGTTGTGTTGTGGTTGTTTTTGTGAATGTTTTAAAAACTTTTTCTAAGCATTTGCTTTTATTTTTAATGCTGTTTTCTTTTCCCTCCAATATGATAATTATAGGTGAGCTCAAGTTTGAATTCCGGCATGGCTGAAACAGTAGGAGATGCCGAGTCAGCATCCAGTGGGATTAATCCTACATATCCTCCTTCATGTGAAGCCCATAGGAACACAGAAGCATGTTCTAAATGTGTGTACAGCAAGTACCAGCCTGAGCCTAAAAATGAGTTTAAGAAGATTTTGACACCAACTGACGTACAACTAAAAGGAAGTTATAGTCTTTATTTACCAAAGTCACTTGCAGCCAGATTCTGCCTCCCGGCAAATGGAAGTCATCCGGTGAGTGTCTATGACGTTCAAATGAAGCGCTGGCCAATGCATTTTCGTACAAATGGTGAAAAGGCTTATCTCACCCGAGGCTGGAGCCGCTTTGCTCAAGCGAAGCAGCTAAGCGAAGGGGATAACATCACCTTTTATGAGCTCAGGTGCCAGAGAGGGACAGGGACTAAGGTCTTCATGATTGGAGTCTCTCGCAAACAATGTATTCAGATTCTTGGAGCTCCGATTAGAATTTAGACAGAGACCAAATATTGATAGTTTGGTTTTTGTGTTACGTATGCTTTTGAAGTCGGCGTGAATTAAGTTCCTGTATTTTTCTTGGTTTTTGTTATGTTTCATTTCGATTGCAGCGTGAATTTAGTTCCTTGTATTTTCCTTCAGTTGAATCTAATAAAAGTGTTTTCATTCAGAAAGGAGATGGCTCAATGAGTCGGCAATCACTGTTTAAATATATTGTTCAAAAATAAAAATGCAAATTATAAAAAAGGTTTCCTCAAAAACCGGAGAAAAAGTTGAATCAGGATCATCAAACGACAAGAGGCCTTCGACCTTGTGGGGTTTAGCCCATCATAGTACGGTGGGCTGTCTTCAACCTTGAGTTATCGTAGCCCAACCTGTAAAAGGTTAGTGGATACTTGGATATTCAAGCCCACCCACCAAAAGAAAGAATATTCTGACATCTGTAACTACCCTGTTTTATATATAGCTCAACAAGACTTTTGCAAAACTTGTCTTCTTTTAAAGTCAATGGAGGGCTTTTCAAGTCTCCGCATGGAGGATAGATCGTTCATGGAGGGCTTCACCCTAGCCCTTAATTATACGTCGACGCTTCAACCGCTCTCGAATCAGAAACAGAGGTTCGCCGATCACATTCTAGCTTCGCTCGCGGGTCAGAGGTATATATATATATATATATATAGCTCCTCTGTTTGTGTTTGTTCATTTTAATTCATAGAGACCGTGATTAAATTTCATGTTTGTGGTTGTTATTATATTCATTGCTTTGAGAACAAAATTTTGGTAAAGTTCAGGTAAATGAATATATGCTGTCCAGGTTACGATGTGTTTCAAACTTTTTTGCGAGCTACTTCATTTGATATTTAGGGAATTTTTAGTATATCTGTGTGGGTTGCGTGTGGGCAATGCCGAACTCTGTGACAACTGCAATTCGTGAAAGAGAGACACAAATTTTACAAATTTGAAAGGATTATTTGTGTTAAATCAAGGGTTAAGTCTATAAGATTGTTTATAGTTGTTGGGAGATAAAGCAGTTATGCAGTTTTTATCTAGAGTACATTAATATACATAATTAAACACAATTCTAGCTCAAAAGCCTAAGCTAATGGGCTAAGGTCCACTTAAGTATATTAATTACTTTTTTCTTTTATATTTTCTCAATGTGAGACACAACATTCACAAGTGCACTCACAACATTTACAAAGTATAGAGAGTTTTTTTTTACTGGGTATTTGAGATGGATAGTTGAGTAGGGTGTACAAGGGGTTAAGGGCCTAGGTTTGAGATATTAAATTTGAGCGGTTCAGGCTTGTACGTATTCAATATTTCTCAATAGTAAAGAAGGAGACCGGATCACGCCCCGTGGACGTAGGCATATTGCCGAACCATGTAAACTCTTTGTGTACGTGTGTGATTGGTGTGTGTTCTCGTGTGTTTTCTTTCCAAACTTGTCTTTCGCATAAAGGGCTGGTGAGAAATTGGTTGCCAATTAATTATCAATTTTCCCAACAATTGGTATCAAAGCTTGGTTGCGGATTTCTACTCATTAAGAAGAAATGCAGTCCTTGAAGTTTGGGATTGAAAGGTTCGATGGGAGAATGAACTTTGGCTTGTGGCAAATATAAGTCAATGACATCTAATCTGGGCTACACAAAATGTTGAGAGGAGCACGTTTGGTAGATTGCTCCAAAAACGCTAATAGTGTTTCTCTTGCTGCAGTGAAAGATGATTATGATGATGCTCTTTGATAAGGGTGTTAAGTATGACTTGAATTAAAAGTCATGATGGGACCCAGTGGTTTGTCTCCTTCTTCAAGTAGGAGAGGTTATTGGTTCAATCGGTTTGCTCATTTACATGTAGGTTTTGGAGTCCTTCTCCTATGTGTAATTAGACTCCTTGTTTGACTTATAGTAGAAGTCCTAGACCAACATGTAAAAGAAGAGTTAAGCTTCTATATAAGGAACAAAGCACAAGGTGAATTTGTGTGTGCCACAAACGTGAAGCACCAAAGGGAGGAGAAAAAGAGAGAGTTTGAGAAAAGGAGGTACAAGGGCTGTCACGGTGTTTTCTTCTTGGTGGTTTTTAGAGGAGCCAAAAACAAGTGATTAGAAGAAAAATGTGCTCTAGAGTGAGAGAAGAAAATAGAGATCAGCCGCCATCTGTTCCAACAAAAAAAGAGTTTGTATATGTGTCTTTTGTATTCTATTTTAGGAATAATCTCTCTTGTGTGATAGTGAGATTTGAGTGTATTGGAGCTTTGGGATCTGAGTGATTTTCTTTCTACTATTTTTGTACTCCATCTTTTGATAGTGAATTTTCTCTGAGTCGTCTCCGCCAGTGGATGTAGGCTTGTTAAGCCGAACCACTTAAATCTTTGTGTCGTGTGTGATTGCTTATCTTTGTTATTCTGCATTCTTCTTATTTTTCGCATCTCATGGGTCTTGGAAAATAGGATTAATTTCCTAACAAAGGGCATGTACATCCTCTGGCATGACCCTAAAAATGTCAGGATAATAGATGTGTTCTATTAGCGGGTCCACATTTGCATACGAGACATTAGTTTGGCTTTTTTTATTTTTTTATTTTTTTTATGTCGGATATGTGGTGGAAAAGGGTGTCAATGGCTGATGAACTTTCGGGGGAACCAAACATGGAAGTTGCACCATATTTTTCAGCAGGATTTTTTCGACATGTGCCAAAAAATGAAAATTCTTTGAATGATTTAATTCTAAGCGCATGTGCTCTTTATGGTGAAGCATGATAATTCTTGTAGAATTATTACTGTTAGTGTAGCAGTGTTTTGTACGACATCCTAGGGAGTGAATGGGCATCGGTCAAGATGCGGACCTGGTTTCAAGTGGAGGTTGCCAAATTTTCGCCAAGGTGGAGATTGTTGATAATGGCTCAAATTGTCAACAAATGTGAAGATAATTGCTGTAAAATATCAATATTCAAGTTGGTGGGCTCAAGTCCTATTTATCTATAAGAACATAATGTTAATTTTAAAATGAGTCCAAGAACAACTTGGAATTGAATTTTTGGAGAAAACATGTGCGGATAAACATGTGGGCCACAATGCTTATCTTCATCGTGGAAAAGACTTTGTGTTCATGATGATTTCGTTTTCCTAGCAGCAATTGGATTAGAATTGTTTCTCCTCTTTTTTCGTAATTAAGCCTCTATAAAAGGACATGTAGTCCTTGGTAAAGGACATGTAGTCCTTGGTTAAGTGGGGATCCGAAAAATCTAAATTGGTGAGAGCACTTTGTGGCATTTACAAAGTGTAAAGAGTTTTTCTTTATTGGGTATTTGAGAGGGACAGTTGAGTGGAGTGTACAAGGGGTTAAGGGCTTGGGTTTGGGATATTAAACTTGAGCGGTTTAGGCTTGTTCCATTGTACTCGATATTTATCAATAGTAAAGAAGGAGACCGAATCACGCCCCGTAGATGTAGGCATATTACCGAACCACGTAAACTCTTTGTGTACATGTGTGATTGGTGTGTGTTCTCGTGTGTTTTCTTTCCAAACTTGTCTTTCGCATAAAGGGCTGATGAAAAATTGGTTGCCAATTAATTATCAATTTTCCCAACAATAGTAATCCGAAGCAATTTGAATTTGCTCATGGTTGCAGTGACAAATATTCAGTGTCTTTAAACAAATTAAGAGATTTTTAGGTTGTGTTTGGCAATGGAATGGAAAAAGGGAGTAGAACCATACTGTAGTAAATTTGAGTGATATGAGAGAAAAAAGTAAAAATATTTTGTATAAAAAAGTGAAAATATTTGTTTGTAGTGATTTTATTATTTGAATAGTAATAAAAAATAATTGATGTGATGTAAAAAGTAAGAATATTGGAGTTGATTTTGAGAATATTGTTTTTGATTTTTGGGTCCGGTCCAGTCCGGCCCTTTGCCAAGCACATCCTTAAGATCTTGTACGTTTCTTCGTGGGTTCCCCTTTTTCTCTATGTAATTTTTGCTGGGAAGCAATCTACCTAAAGATGGTGATGCATGTTGAATAATAAACTTAATTTTATTTGTTTGGCTTGGCATGTTTTTGGTTTTGTTTTCAAATTCATATTTTTTGATTTTGTAAACAGATTTGGCACAAATTCACAAACTCAAAATTTTGCCTAATATTATAAAAATTAAGGCCTTTGTAAACAGATTTGGCACAAATTCACAAACTCAAAATTTTGCCAAACAACACATCTGCATCGGTTTCTTAAAAAATTCAAAACAAAAATGAAATTTGGCCAATCCAAACACACTACTCACTTTGTATTTTTACAAATTCTTTCACGAATTTGTTATTTTGTTTTTTTACACAAATCTGATCGTTGGGTTTCGGAAATTGATCGATGCACCCAAAAAATAAAAAATAAATGAAAGACACGAAAATGAAAACATGTACTATGTTTCAACCCACGTAAATCACTTCAGTAGTGTGTCCACCGTCCACGAACTATGTCATCAACATCTCCAATTTCCAAATCCAACGATGAAAACATGTCACTTTTTTAAATTTCTCCAACCCCAATTTGTAAAAATTTTATCTCATTCTACACATTCTTTCCCGGTTTTTTTTTTTTTTTTTTCCTCAGTCCCTTCATGTACTCACAAACAAGTCTGAACCTTTATAAATACGGCACAATTTTCCACTATTAATATTAAAATATATATATATATATATATATATATGTATATATATATATATATAATACTAAATAAACAGAATCTTGAAAGTTTCCTACTCATACGGCTCATCAGTCAATTCTTTTGATGCCCTATTTTTCAATCTACCATACCTAATTGAATCCAATGAGATTTCTCATACATCTATCTCATTTTTTTTTGTTCTCGAGTTAACCAAAAGAGATTAATTACATTAGCTTCAAACTTTATTTTGATTAATAATTTAAGTTCTAGTTTTTTTTTTTTTTTTTTTTCACCTTCAGAACAATAAAGCATAGGCATTTTCACTATGATTAGAATTTTCTAAAAAGTAACTATCTTGGTTTCATATATAAATTTCAATAGAATTTTTGAAAAAAACTTTCTTTTAGAAGAAAGAAAAGGCTAACTATTTTTAGGATCAGATTCTACACCGCTGCTCAATACCTTAGAGGATTGTGTCTATTATGATTCATAACTTTTATCTCATATTGTGACATGTTCTTATTGTATTGGCCCAAAAGCTCACCAATTAATTTTTTACCGTGCTCATTCTATCTAGGGGTGTTATGTGAGCAAAACTTGCGATACAAGCTTCGGTCGACTCGTCTTCCGACTTCGATTATTAAATGAAATGCATTGAACACAAATCTTAGATCGAATATTAAGCGAAGGCTCGCTTCGGTTAGGTTAGCACGAAGCTTCGTATAAGCTCTGTTATTGTGTATTGTGTATTGTGTATACTCTCTCTCTCTCTCTCTCTCTCCTCTATATATATATATATATATATATATATATATATATATAATACATAATTAATTATAAATCTCATAATTATTAAAACCTAAAAATTGCATTTATATTTAAGCGTTAGAGAATGAAAAATTCTAGACCGTTCGTGATCAAAGAGAGAGAGCAATCATTAAAAAGACTTCGATTCAATTAGAGCAGACCCAAACGAAAAGAAGAAGAATCAAACAGAAATTATTGAGGGAGATTGCGAAAAGAATAACTATTGAAGAATCAAACAGACCCAAACACTATCACTACATGTCTGGTGAGCGAGAGTGAGAGAGTGGGAAATGAGAGTTCAGGTGGAAGATGCGCTGTGACTGATGAGGGGGATTGAGAAAGAGACGTTGAAAAAATATTTTTTTGTAGGGGGCGTTGTCCCAATGCAGTTTGAATGCAACCTGTTAACTTGTCTCACATTGTTAAGAAAATATCAATCTCCAAGTTTGTTTATCTATAAAATGATGCATATCCTCTATCTTTAAAACCATATGTTTTGCTGTATTGACTCAGGCTTCATACTCGACTAGCCAGGCTAAGCAAATACGCATATGCAAACTAACTTCTTAAGCCGTTTAAGAGTATTTGAAGTTAATTTTTTTTTTAAAAAAACAAAAACATTAAATATTAGAGCTAGCTCGCGAGCTGGCTCGGCTCGACTTATTATTAGCTCAAATTCAATTTTTTTGGCTCGCCCTTGAGTTCGAGTAAAATTTAAACGAGCCAAGCCTTAACAAGGGAAGATCGCTCAAGCTCGACTCGTTTACACCCCTAAATTTCTATCACTTAGATTTTAGATCATTTCTTAATCCATAAACTAAAAAGATTTAGGCATACCTATTTCTTCATATTTGGACTTATACAAGTTTCGCACGTAATGACAGATCACGGCCATATTATTTAAACCTGCTTTGTGACAAGAATATTCCAAACTTTCGTATATCTGAGATTCTGAATTGTGGGGCCGAAATACTAGGCTTTGAATTGTTCGTAATATTACGGCCAGAATTTTTATTTTTTATTTATTTTGTGAATATTACGGCCAGAATTGTTAATGTCAAGTGAAAGTGATAGCAAAGCTAGGTTCTTAATTGCCATATTGTATATATGGCTTTGATATATTTGCTGTTCCATTTTTGTGTACGATTTATATGAATTTGATCATTAATTTATATTTTGTCAAATAAACATATAAATTAATTTAGTTAGAGCCCTCATAGTTTGATTATGTACCTGAAACTTTTTAAGACAGCGAAATTGTAAAAAAAAAAAAAGTTGACTTTTTGCTTTATTCTGAACAATCTTTTCACAAAGAGTTGAGCAATTGATATGAAATGTTGAACGGCTTGAAAGAAGAAATTGGGAGACTGATCATGAAAGAAGTACTGTAACAAGAATTTGATGGTTGTAGGCATGCAGAATTGCAATTCGCAACTCAATGGCTGAAATATAGAAGTAATGCAACATATTCTAAATTTATTTTTTAAAGTTGGTTTTCAAATAATGTGTTATTATCTTATGAGATTTATTATTTTGGAAAGTGTGTCACCAACTTATGAGATAGTGACACATTATTTGTAAATCAACATTTGAAAAACAAATTTAGAATGTGTAGCATTTTTCGAAATATATACTTTAGGTTTTCTTTTTTTCGTCGGGCCTTGATATATATGGGAAAAATATAAAAAAGCCTCTCAAACTATCAGCCGTTTTCAATTTAGCCTCATAATGTTTCAAAAGTGATAAAATAGCCCCCCAAACTACCAAATTATTGTATTTTGGCCACTCCGTTAGTCAAAACCATCAGTTTGGACAGAAACTGCAAAACGACGTTGTTTTGTTATAGGTAAGTTACTACAATGCCCTTTTATGAAAAAAAAAAAATTTGAGAAAAATATAAAAAAGCCCCCAAAACTATCAGCCGTTTTCATTTTAGTCTCCTAATGTTCAGAAAGTAATAAAGTAGCCCTCAAACTACCAAACAGTTGCAATTTGGCCACTCTGTTAGTCATTACCGTCAAATATGATGAAAAATTCAAAACTACGTTGTTTTGGCAAGGGTAAGTTACTAAAATGTCCTTTTAGAAAAAAAAAAAAATCATATTAAAACAAACACACAAAACGGTACCGTTTTGCTTGAAATTAGGGTTTCCTTACACTTACCAAAACGGCGCCGTGTTGGTAAGTGTTAGGAATTAAAAGAAAAAACCTTAGACCCCACGCAGAAAAAACCCCCAACCCCAGTTTATCTCTCTCCCCCAAACCGCCGTGCATAGAAATATAGAGGCCTTGCGTGTAATTTTGCCTTTTGTGTAAATTATGGAAATATATGGGAATGTACTGCATTTTTTGAAATTTTGCAACCATGTTGAATAGAATAAAAATGTTTTGTTTTTGTCTAGCAATTGATGTGCATGAAAATATGCAAGGAAATCGCAATTGATGATATTTACTCTTGTCTAGCAATTGATGTGTAGGGAAATATTTTGCACTGCATATGCTTTGGAAATTTACATGGTTTGGCAATTACTAGAACAAAAAAACCAGCAACTCAATATGTTGCAGCGTTACAAATGTCATCTCACTTTGGCATATGAATTTAATGAAGCACTACATCTCATTTTGGTTCATTTCAAGAAGGTCATCTTCAATCCAGCTTCCTCTCCAACCTTCTTTTCAAGTCTTCAATAAAAAAAATTATACAAACATGTTAAAAAAAACATTTAAATAAGCATAATTAAACCCCAAGATTGTGGGTGTAGCAGCAATAACACAAACATCAACAACAAAAAATCTCATGGAAATTTCATCAAACATATGGAATACATAAACAAAAACACCAATGACAAACATCAACAACAAAAAATCTCTCATGGAAATTTTATCAAACATATGGAATACAAAAACACCAATAACAAACATCAACAATAAAAAATCTCTCAGAAAACAAAGAAGATTAGTAATGAATCGAATGATGAAATTTCGCCATGGTTCACCCACTCCTCGTCGGAATCCCATGATCGGAAGGCATTGAGAGAGAGAGACAGCAATGACCAAAGCAACCAATTGCATTTTATATGCATACACAAGTAAAAAAACAGCAATATCATTCATCAACCTTAATATCCACCCAAACAATTTGTCACTAAATCAGAGAACCCCCAAATAATCCTCACTAAAACACAACCCACAAATAACTAGCAATGATATGGTGCCGTGCCCAAAGAAAAACAAAAAAAAAAAACACCGAAAAATTCTTACCCATTGTAGAAATCAAACAAAAAAACCACGTTCATAGATAAATAACACCGATCCGACAGCTATACCATGAAATACAATAAAAAGCTTGAGTTATGGGTAAGATTTACAGGCTGCCGGAGATGGAACAACGTGGTGGCCAGCGGTTTTGGGGAGAGAGATAAACTGGGGTTGGGGGTTTTTTCGTGGGTCACCTGTGTGGCATTTAGGGTTTTTTCTTTTAATTCCTAACATTTACCAAAACGGCGCCGTTTTGCTTGCTTGTTTTAATAGGATTTTTTTTTTTTTTTCCCAAAAATGGCATTTTGATAATTTACCCTTGCCAAAACGACGTAGTTTTAAAATTTTCATCATATTTGACGGTAATGACTAACGAAGTAGCCAAATTGTAACTGTTTGATAGTTTGGAGGCTACTTTATCGCTTTATGAACATTAGGAGGCTAAAATGAAAATGGCTGGTAGTTTAGGAGGTTTTTTTTATATTTTTCACAATTTTTTTTTTTCATAAAAAGGCATTGTAGTAACTTACTCGTAACAAAACGACGTCGTTTTGCAGTTTCCGTCCAAACTGATGGTTTTGACTAACAGAGTGGCCAAAATGCAATAGTTTGGTAGTTTGGGGACTACTTTATTACTTAACATTAGGGGGCTAAATCGAAAATGGCTGATAGTTTGATGGGTTTTTTTATATTTTACCCCATATATATGTATGAAAAAAATTCATTTTACCCCTCTGAAGTTTCAGGGGTTTTTCAATTTGAACCTCAATGTTTAAAAATTGGCAATGTACCCCCCTAATGTTTCAAAAATTTTCAATTTAAAACTTTCGTTACTAATTTCCGTTAAATTGGACGAAAATTGAAAAAAAAAAAAAAAAAGCGGAGGGTAATTACGTATTTCATGAATTTTCAAATTGGAGAATTAGAGGTTTAAATTAAAATTTTCAAACATTAAGAAAGATTCTTTTTCGCTGGGGAGTCAAAAAGGAAAATGTCAGAGGTAAGTGGATTTTAAGTATATATATATATATATATATATATATATATATATATATATAGTTACAAGAGAGCATGCGCTCCGGACTCCATACTAAAAAGTTTTAAGTAGTTTATTTTAAGTAGTTTATTGTTGTTTTGGATTCCGCCGGACTCCATACTACAAAGTTTTAAGTAGTTTATTGTTGTTTTGGATTCCGCCGGACTCCATACTAAAAAGTTTTAAGTAGTTTATTGTTGCTCCGGACTCCATACTGAAAAGTTTTAAGTAGTTTATTGTTGTTTTGGATTCCGCTCCGGACTCTATACTCCGGACTCCATACTCTCTTTTTAAGTAGTTTATTGTTGTTTTGGATTCCGCTCTGGACTCCATACTCTCTTTTTAAGTAGTTTATTGTTGTTTTAGATTCCAGGATCAACTAAAGTAAGCGAAGTGGGGTCAAACGGGAGCGATCCAAACGAGCAAAGCCTCTTGCTATGTATAGAGGCTTTGCTCTATTCCTCTATACTTACAGCCATTTAATTAAACATTGAAGAGTGTTCCATTTTTGTGTAAGATTTATATGAATTTCATACTTTCATCAATTTTTTTTAAAAGGTATCTTGATATATGATTTAAATCAGTGAGATAGAATTTGTCAAACTTTTGTTTTTGATGTGTTATTGATTGTTTATGTTCATGTTTTTAGATTTTTTACGTGCTTGTTTTGACGTTTTATTGATTGATCTTTTTCTTCTAATTTGATAATTATAGGCGAGAGCTCAACTTTGAATTCGGGCATGGCTGCAACTACAGGAGAGGCAGATTCAGCAGGGCCTCCATCTCCGTGTGATGAGAACACAGAACCATGTTCCAAATGTATGTACATCAAGTACGAGCCTGAGCCTGAACAAGAGTTTGAGAAGATTTTGTCACCATCTGATATTCAGCGAAAGGGAAGCTACAGGCTTTATTTACCGAAGCCACGAGCTGCCAGATTCTGCACCCTAGCAAATGGAAGTCATCCGGTGAGTGTCTACGACGTTCAAATGAAGCGCTGGCCAATGCGTTGTCGTAGGAGTGGTGGGAAAGCTTATCTCACCCGAGGCTGGAGCCGCTTTGCTAAACAGAAGAATCTAAGTGAAGGAGATAGAATCACATTTTATGAGCTGAATTGCAAGAGAGGGACTGGAAAAAGGGTCTTCATGATGGGAGTCTCTCGCAAAGGATGCACTCAGATTCTTGGAGCTGCAATTAGAAATTAGATAAACACCAAATCTTGATAGTTTGGTGTTTGTTATGAATGAGTTTGAAGTCAGCGTGTATTTTTCTTGGTTTTTTTTATGTTTCATTTCGATTGCAGCGTGAATTTAGTTCCTGTATTTTCCTTCTGTTGAATCTAATAAAAGTGTTTTCATTTAGAAAGGAGATGGCGCAATGAGTAGGCAATGACTCTTTAAATATATTGTTCAAAAATAGAAGAAGCAAATTATAAAAAAAGGTTTCCTCAAAAATCAGAGAAAAATTAAATCAGGATCATAAAACGACAAGAGGCGTTCGATTTTGTGGGGTTGAGCCCATCATAGTACGGTGGGCTGTCTTCAACATTGAGTTATCGTAGCCCAACCTGAAAAAGGTTAGTGGATATTGGATATTCAAGAAGCCCACCTATGGTACCCACCAAAACACCAAATGAAAGGAGATTCTGACATCTGTAACTACCCTTCCGTTTTAATCATATATAGCTCAACAAGACTTTTGTAAAACTTGTGACTTGTCTTCTTTTCAAGTCAACTGAAGGCTTTTGAAGTCTCCGCATGGAGGATAGATCGCTCATGGAGGGCTTCACTCTCGCCCTTAATTATACGTCGACGCTTCAACCGCTCTCAAATCGGAAATAGAGGTTCGCCGATCACATTCGAGCTTCGCTCTCGGATAGGAGGTATGTGTATATATATATATATATATATATATATATATATATAGGTCCTTCTCTGTTTGCGTTTGTTCATTTTCCTTCATAGAGACCGTGATTAAATTTCATGTTTGTGGTTGTTATTATATTCATTGATTTGGGAAGAAAATTTTGGTAAAGTTATAATGTGTAATTCGAACTCTTCGAGTCGATTTGATATTCTGGGATATATGATGATTATTTAATTATTGGCTTTGGAGGAAAAAGACAAAAAAAGAAAAACAGTACTACAGTGCAGTGGTGAGTGGTGGAATTCTTCTGCGTAGTTAATATAAGTCGACACGACGAACATTAATGTTGGTGGTTTTACTATATACGTATGTCCTCGTGCTCTTCCGTGTCTGTGTGGGTTGCGTTTGCTTGGATATGTTTGTGTTGAGCCAAGTAAATTGATAATGCAGGACTGGGAATGGGGGTTGAATGTGGGCATGTCGAACTCTGTAATATGCAACCATGGAAGATGCCGGGAGAAGGCCATGTATTCTTGTTTGTTTCAATATGTTTTTGGTTTGCAAACGTTTGCACTCTATATATCCTCGTTATAAAATTTCATCATTTACATGTAATCATCAGGGCCTATTGCTTCTTTATATACCATGAGCATTTTTCCTTTTTTTGGGTAGAATTGATTTGAAACTCACTTTACTAACTTGGTATCTAATATCTTCTTGGTATGTCTTTGCCCACATTGATTGAGATATGCCCTAAACTGACTGTTTGTGACGTGTATAACTGAATCGTTGGATGTTTTAAATGTTTTTACTCAAGGATTAATTTGGTTGTGCATGACAAATTGATCTTTTTTGTGGCTGGATGTTGTTATGGTATTAGGAGTTGGACCAGCTATAAAATGAGATTGTTGCCTCACCTTTTCTTCCCCTTAGAACTTAATCTAAGCTAATACATCCTAAATCTTAATTTGAGGTCAGAATGGTCATTTTTTTCCAGACAATTGACCATTCGGAAGCAGATTTTTGCGGTTTGCCAATCATATTCGACTTTCAATCTCGGAGGATATATAGCTACTTTTCTGTTTTTGTGTGTTTTTGTTTGAATATATGTTTTCATATTAGGTTTATAGCTTATTAAAATTTACCATTTAAATTTGATTGATACCTTATATGAATTCACTCCTACTATCCTATGTCCCCACTAATAAGATTGTTTCTAGTGTAATTCAACCAACCAAATTGAATAAGAGCATAATGGCCCTTTTCTATTGGTGGATCTAGCCCCTTTTTTTTTTGACATATCCACACAAAAGGGAGGAGGACAGATTCGAACTAGTGATCTTCGTTTTATAAGGCCTGATTTTTAGCCGATTAAGCTACCCCTTGTGGACGATCTAGCCATTTTTAGTGGTAGACATAAGTGTCTAATATCAAACAACTCCAATTTTTATTTATTTATTATTATTTTTTTAAAAAAAAAAAAAATTTATGTCTCTATTCTCTCTTGTTGCTTCAACTATTCTTCCTTATTTTATATTTTACATAAATTTCTGCAGTTTTTCTTGTGCAATTTTTTTTTTCCCACCTATTTGGTGGTTCCTCTGTAGTAGTTGTAGTTATAGATGGTCAATCAATTTGATGAATTTTTATGTTTTCTTCCATATATACGGCATTGCTGTTTTAAACTATTTTTCGAGCTAGTTGATTTGATATCCAGGGATTATATGTTTCTTTATTGGGTTTGGAGAAAATAAAAGGAAAAAGCTGAGATAGAGTACTACAGTGGTGGAATTCTTGTGTTAAGTCATGTTTTGTGCATGAAAATAGGCTCTATTTTGGCGACCCAAAACAGAGGAGAAAAGATGCACAACTGCTTTATTTGGAACAGGTTTTGCAGGACGGTGTTCATCTTCCTCGATTAGCTTTTGCTATTGTCTTTGCATCTGTCCTTTCCTGTTAACCAACCTCTTTTGCTTCATGCATCAACCTATTAACCCCCAAATTGAAAACCTTTCACTTGGATCCAATTCAAATACGAGTGTCCCTCGGATTATTGTTTTGGATGTGGAAGAATTGGCCTGCTATGAGATTATTGACAATCCCCATCATTTAGATACACCACACTCCTTCAAATCCCCTGTTTTCACCCCTCTTACTCCAAAATAAAAACCACTTTTAGGTCACAAATTCTATAGTTTGTGTTCTCAGCTATATGTAGTATGTCATATGGGGATTTGGTGGCTTATCCACTGAAAAACATTGAAGTTGCGGAGGGTTTGTGATCTCATTGTATTTTACAAATTCCTTTACGAATTTGTAATATTGTTGGCTTTTCGAAATTGATTCACCCCCCAAAAATACAAATAAAAAAAAAAAGAAAAAAGAAAGAACTAGAAAAGAACAAAAAACATTAAAATGAAAACATGTACTATGTGTTCCAACCCAGGTGACGTAAATCATTATACGTCAACAGCTACAACTCTTGTTGCATTGTCTGCATTGGAGAGACTGGAGTCAACTTAACAGGCTGCAGACTGCAGAGCTGATGGGGAAGATGAGGTGATAAGGCCGGATAAAACGCTGCGTTTGGATTATAAAATGTGTGTTTGGTGTTAATGGCTTTTAGTCAATAGTGGGCTTTGATGTCCTACATGGATTAGTGGGTTGCTTCTGTGTAATAACTGATTGTAATTGGGTCCTTGTAGTTGGATTAGTAGTGGGCTGACCTTTCTATAAAAAGCCAATATATGAACAAAGTTTACCCAAAATTGTTTCTTGTAATTGGAGGTCGTTGTTCTTTCATCTTTCATCTATTTCCGAATACAAAAACAAGGAACATATATTGCACTCCAAACAATACAAAGCGTTTGGACATTCAAAACTCAGCATGAGTTTTTATTAATCAAACGGTGCGTAAATAGGCTTACATTCTACAAAGATAACAAAGATCCCAAAATGAGAGCTACACACGTAAAAGAGATAAAAATTAAAACATAACAATTGCTAAACATTATCAATGACTCTGGTACACTATTGAGTTCTAAGCGTGTCAAACACTTCCGGGGAAAGCTCTCAGCCCCTACACACATCATTAATCAAACCATTTGCTTAATATGGTCTTCTCATGAAAACTTGGAAGATCACCAAAGAGACAAACATTGAGTGCACCATGCTTTGACATTCCATGTTTGCTGCCTGTCTCACAGTAAATGCCATTTAAAGAGACGAAAAATAAGAGAATTAGATCAGTATTCATCAGAATATAGCATTTATAAATAACAAAGCACGCCTATATAATATTTAGGCTTAAATAAACCTATATGCATCTATTTGATTAAGAAAAATAAACCTATAGCTTTAATTAATTACCTTTACAGCAGAGGAAGTATGACCATTGGGCATACTTGATAGGGCAGGGAGCCCTACATTGTAACACATGGTTCCATTAGGTTGGTAGAGACCATAATTCCTTTCCGATGTTGGCCCAAGCTTCAAATTCTCATTGAACAAAGCAAATAAATAAACTTCAAGCCCTATATTAGGCCTCCAAGGTGTTCCTTCATTTTCCAGTTGCCGTCTCACCAAATTCTCATTGTAAGTAGCTGCATTCTCTAAGGTTGCACCAATTTCATCGGGGTCCCCTTTTGATGGCCAACCAGTCTCAGAAACTTGAACATCCATTCCACCAAAGCCCATCCTAGTAATAGCAAATATGACTGCATCTACTTGAGCATACAACATATTGTCATATTGTAGGTTGGTGTGGTTGTCTATGATTCTTGTTGTAGAACGGAAGAGAACATAATCCAGAGAAATACTATTTGGGTTGTACTTATAAGCAAAAAATGGATAAGCGTTGATCCAAAAGGGAGCTTTGGTTTTCCACAAGAACTGTAGAAGTGGTATCATGGTACTATATATGTTGCTTTTGAAAATCCCGGCCGAGGGCGGATATGATTCTTCAAGAACCTCTATAGAATTAGGTGTAGAAACTTGAATATTTGAGTCTAATCCTAACTGGAATAGAGCACCATGAATGTTGACCATGGCTGGGACAAGAGACGCTAATAGGGTATTATCTTTCTGGGTGAATATTTCATTTCCTACTGCGATCCCGGTAATTCTAGTGGCAGGAAAATACGGCTTGATATGGGTGGTAACCCATTGAAAGGCTTGTACTTGATCCATTAACTGAGGGAGCAACTCATTTTCAACCGTGACTACCAATTCAATGTTGGAATTGGCGAATGCAGTCAAAACTTTGGGATTTGTGTCATAAATTCTTATTTTTGTAATTTTAAGAGATGTAAGCAGATCAAGTACCTTTTCCGGCTGTGGCAAATTATTGCCTACTCGACCATAGTTTATTCCCAATGATTTGACTCCAACAAAGCCAAAAACTAAAGAAACACAAGCAATAAGAACAATAAGTGCTTTCATAATTAATGATATGAAAACATTCAAATGAAAATTGATGGATTCATATACATCGAGCAACCAATTGGCTACAAAATAGTCGTACAAAAACATAAAAACAACAAGCGTACCTGATAAGTAAAGAGAAAACATAAGAAACATGTGGATCATGCCGACTCTACTATTAAAGATTGCCATTCAGAAAGAGAGATGGCAGAATTTTGAGCAAGGTAAAGGTTTTAAGCTTAAGCTGAGCAAGAGAGACCAAAATTCGAATGAAACAATGAGACCTTGTTTGCTCTGATATTTATAGAAAGACAATTAGAAGAACTCATAGATCCGCTCGCTATGACACAATTGGTTATCTAATGATGACCTGGGTCCAACTACCACACCTGTCGGCACACTTTTACCTACCCTGATCAAGATAGATACCTTAAAAAGGTAACCCGAAATTTGGCTTTCTTTCTTTTATGTCTTCTCGAAGGATCGTTACATTATATCAAAGGAGAACAACAACTGTCTTTATCCACAGCCTTTTCTTCTTTTTAAGTCATTTGGATGAAACAAAGAAGATTTAGAAGGTCATGATTTAACGCCGCTTGTACACGTAAGCTAGATGCAGGGCCAGGAGCAGATGAAAAGGACTTTTGTTTGTCTGTGTGCGTCAAAAAAGACAAACAATCATTACCTAACTATCTGCATGTGGTACGGACATGACGTCAAAGTTGTGTTACGTCATTAACGGCATATTTGACTATTAATAATGAGTTGTGTAACGCTGCCGACACACGCTAGCTCTACCTACTCTGATTAAAGACGGTGACACGACAAAAGATTACAAAAGATTACAAAAGCTATCCATTATATAAAAACAAAATACTTTTTTAGGTTATGTCTGCCGGATTTATTAATCAATTAACAAAACTTTGAAGGATACTACCGCAGAATTTTTTAATCAAAGCTTTTACGTGGATTTCATCGATACTTTTTAAACTTTAGAAGTTTCGGATCGATCACCGCACGTAATCTAGAGAAAGCAACGGGCATGATTAGTGGGGTTGGTAGTGAGCTGAGTTTCCAACTTATTCATCTTGGGTTGAAAGGCAATCTATAGCCTTATTTTGACCAATGAGACAGTTGATGTAGCCAAAGACAAACAAAAGTGTGAAGGGCCAGTGAAGTCAAAGAAGATCTGAACTATATATTATCCACAAATCACAATTGTCGGCTTAAAAGTCACTAAAAATGTTCATCATCATCATCCCAAAAAAAAAAAAAAAGTCACTAAAAATATTTTTGACTTGAGTTAAAAGGTGTTGACACACTGACCAATTAGACCCCATAAAAGGTAACGAAAGTGACAACCATTAAATGCAACCACTCTTTTTATTGTTTCTGTCTTTTTGATGAGTTAACAATTGCCTTATGGAATTAATCTATTGAAAGCGATGCATGTGACCCATGTCCATGCCGTAAAGTATATAGTTTGATGTGGTTGGTGGAGCTACTTATATATATTAGCTTTGGCTAAACCTATATGCCTATATATATGCCATTCGAGTGTCGCTATTTCTTCACTAAACACTAAACGTTAGAGATGATTAGAAAAAAGAAGAGCAGTTAATTAAGCTCAATTTTGAATTCTGCAATGGCTGGAGCATCCGGAGATGGACGGTCGTTTTACACGACGTTGTCACGAAATGATATAGAAGAGGATAAAGTCTATATACCCAAGTCAGTTGCTACCACATTTTTTGGCTATCCTTCAAATGCACGCGGAGGTGTTGAAGTGGATCTTAATTTCTATTATGCTCAATAGAGGCTCAGGAAAATTCGTCTTTGCAGAGATGGTGACAACTATTATTTCAAACAAGGGTATAGCCAATTCTCTTCGATGATGAAGCGAAAGCTGAGTGCTAGAGATATCATCAAGTTTAATAAAATCAATCCTCGAGGAGGAAATACCGAATTCATGGTTGGAGTTTAAAAAAAACAAGTAAAGGACAAGTGTTGAGCATTTTGGAGTAGATTTGACAAACACCCAATCATGAGTGAATTTACTTTTTCTTGTCTTTTATTTTGCTTGTGCTAAGTCCAGTAGAATTTGCTTTCATCGTGTCACAAAATTGGAATAATTAACATTTATTTTCGATATTTAAATTACAAAAGATGTCCAACTCTCCTCCTTATTCCATTGGCCAGCCACCACTTCACCTCATCAAAGCCAAATCATTACAGAACATGATCTTTGAATTTCTAATAGCATAGATGTTATGGACTTGCAGCAGTAGCTGCAACAAATTTTGCGTACTCTTTTTTTTTTTTTAGCAACAAATTTTGTTTTGTTTGTGAGTAAGAAAGACAAAGAAACATATCATTACAGTGACTTCTTAGGAAGATCCTTGGAGAATATCTTAAGTCAAGTATATATCGATTTCAAGGTACTGACAATGGAGTCCAGTCTTTTCTTGGTTAGAATCAAGATAAGGAGATAAAAGTTGAAAAAAAAATGTTGACAAGTAGCGAGTCTGTTTGGCAACAGACGGTTATTGTTTAGTGGACAAGAACTAAAGTAAAAATTGATCGATATAAGAAAAAAATAAGAATATTTAGTATGAAAAAGTGAAAAAATTTTGTTATGTAATAATTTTTTCTTTGAATAATAATAAAAAAATTATTAAAATGATATAAAAAGTAAAGTATTGAGAATTAAAATTTTTGAATGAATAGTAAAAAGCCTTTGGCAACCATGATGCTATGTGTCAATCAAAAGGTCCAAGAACAGTTGCAAAAAGTGCATCTACCACTTAAATTTCTAGCTATTATTTAATGCAAAAAGTGCCATCAGCGCTTAAGCATTAACTTTATTCCGTGTCAATTGCTTAGAAGTCAAAGTTGTTTATAGTAGCAGGGGTGAAACTGCTAACCTCAACCGCTCATGTGGTTAATAAATTTATTAACTGCCTGGTTAACAATTTACTGCATTCGAATAGCTATTATTTTACTAATGGTTTTTTTTAGACCTTTAATTAGGCTTTTTTTTTT
>NC_081543.1:1346355-1359260 GCF_901000735.1 Corylus avellana
CGAGTATTTTTTTTAAAAATGAACTTTTTGAGTGTTAAATGTATTTTTAGGCTCCTCAAACGCACACTTAAACATGCCCTAAAAAATAAGGTCAACAATAATCTTCTCTTCTACCGTCCGCATCCACCAGAAAATTCAACGTGCCAATTGAATATAAGTTTTGATTGTTCGGACTTCACCCCCATTTGTCTTGGACAATATTTAAGCACAACTCTCTGCACCCATCTCATCTCCGACACTATCATCAACCAACGAAGATAGTGAAGATTCGTGTTAGTTTAAATATTGTTGTAGATCATATTTTTTGAATTTGTATTTATATTTCATACATTTTATTTTGTAAAGGCCGTTTATATTGTACACACGACACACTGAAATCATTAATTAAGCAATGAAAACATATTCATAACCACACGTCTTGTCTTCTTTTGACAAGTTGGTGGAAATTGACTTGAAAAATCATGCTTCGGACCAACCCCACTGAAAAGTACAAAGCCAACTGCTCTATATATAGGATCCCTTGTGTTACTATTCAACCACGCAATATTAGTCAGCGTTCCGTCTATCTGTAAAATTCTTTTTCCTCTGGTTCGAAGAGTATCATAGGATCAGAAGAAAGAAGTGGAGTTGAGCTCAAATTTGAATTCCGCAATGGCTAAAAGAGCAGGAGCAGGAGATCATGTATGTGAAAGTCCAGCTGGGGACAGAGAAAAACGTTTAAAATGTGGGCATAGCCGGCCTCCACAGGTGTTTCAGAAGATATTGACACGTAGTGACATCGAAGAAAGTCATAGAGTCTATATACCCAAGTCGGATGCTGCCAAATCCTTCCCCGGAGCTTTTGGTTGTCCTTCAAATGAACGCAGAGTTGTTGAAGTGGATCTTATTTTCTATGACAAAGAAAAGAAGCCAGGGACAATTCATCTTCGCAGCGATGGTGACAGATATTATCTCACCCGAGGGTGGAGCCAATTTGCTCGTGTGAATAAGCTAAGTGAAAAAGATACCGTCACCTTCTATGAACTCAAGTCTCGAAGAGGAATGGAGGAGAAAGCCATCATGGTTGGAGTAACTCGTAATGGACGTGTTCAACTTTTTGGAGTAGATTTTACAAGGACCCAATCCTGAGGGTTTGGTTGATTTGGTTATGTTTTATCCCACCACATGCTTCATTATTTGGTCATGTCAACTTGTTAAATCAAGTTACAAAAATGAAATATTATTATTATTATTATCAATATAAATTACAAAAGATATCGGGTTGGCATGATCTTTGACTTACCAATAACACAGATGTGATGGACTTGCAGCATCAGCAACAAATTATATTAGTGCACTTATGAATATATGCATGCAGTCGCATGTACTTAGCTATAAAACAAATGTTTTGGCATTATGTAGACGACAATCACATGGACAAATTAAGCGGATAATGTTGTTAGAGGTTGTACCTTCGGTCAAGTGGGGTCTTTTAATTAAGTAGAATCTCAAACACATGAATATCACATGCTGGGCCATTGACTTTTGGTTGGGGCTGTCGTATTCATCTACGCTATTTAATAAAAGTCATATGATCAATTTAATGTGGTATATCCAAGAGTTGTCCGGTGGCATGAAACTCGTTTGAAAAGCAAGAAGCAGAAAGGCAACTAGGTAGCATTGAAGTCACTTTCAGTTCTCCACTTTACGCACGTGTACGTACGTACTTGGCGAGTAAGAACGTGTAATCTGCATATTCGATCTTCCATGAATTTGTATTAATATATTTTTTTCTTTTGACTTAATCTGACGGTGGCTTAAGAAAGTCAAGGCACCCAAAAAAAAAAGAGACAACAAAAGTAGACGTGTACACTGTACTGAAATTCTAAAAAAACAAGTAACCCCTGGCCTACACAACGGTTGTGATGAGACCTTTTTGCACCGAAATTTGAAAGACACTTTCACAACATTACAAGATTTGGTCATCAAATTCAGAGAGCAACTAGCTAGTTGCTTTCATGACCCACATATAATTGATTATATAGTTTACTTAAATCTCCTGCCGACACACACTTACCTGCTTGGATAAAGGTAGATATATACCATTGCTTATTACTTTTCAAGGGACTTTTATTTGTTTGTTTGTGTTGTATGTGTGTCAAACGTACCGGACATGCGGAAATATAAAAAGCTTTAAAAAAATAATTCAAAAGAGAAAGGGTACGTAGTTTGTTAAAAATTATAAACTTTAAGGGTGGTTTTCTTCTTTGGGTGATGAGACATAAAGATAAAGTAATTTATATGGTTGCTTTGTGTTTAAGTTATTTGTTGATAATTTTGCTTTTTTGTTATAAAAAAATAAATAAAATTGTCCAAAACAGTGTTACCAAATTAACGAAGTCAAAATATTTTACTTGTTCAACCTTTTGAATAAGTAGTAATTTAATAATATTCAAATATTAACAATATATAGTAGTAGCACCTAAGTTCCGTACAAGTAATAGCAAACGGATAATGTTCCAAAAAGAACAAAGAGAAACACACATGTCACATGTGGACAAGGTATTGGAGCGCTAATTTTCTACTTCTAGAACAAAATATACATCAGTAAAGTTCATCATGTGTCTTTATCCAGCCGACCATGGTAGGGTTTGTCGCCCCAAGCTTCACGCTGCCCCTTTTCACCAACCCTTTTTTTTTTTTTTTTCTTCCGTTATTCTGAGTACGCAATAAAACATATCAGGTAGATTTTCCGTTGAGTGTTCTAATCATTATTGACCCACCTCCTTCGCTATTCGTAGGCATTTAGATTATTTAATCGGTTGAATAGGTCTTATATTCAAAATACTTTTTTAGGCATGTCACCCGAATTCATTAATCAATTAATTACCAAACTTTGAAGGATACTTCAGACTTTTTTAATTAAAGCTTTTGGGTGGATTTCATTGATACTTTTTAAGCTTTAGAAGATCCGGATCACCACACAGAATCTAGAAAAAGCAACAAGCATGCATGATTAGTGGGGTTGATAGTGAGCTGATTTTCCAAGCTTTTTACCATCTTGGGTTGAAAGGCAATCTACGGTTTGTTTGGCAAAGGCCAAACATTATTTTTCAAAAAATTCAACTTTCAACATTTTTACTTTTTATTTCACATAAAAATAATTACAAAACAAAATTTTTTCACTTTTTCATAATAATTTTTTTTTTTTTACTTTTTTCACATTAATCAATTTTTGCTAATAATTTTTTGTTTTTTTTTTAAAAAAAAAAAACCTAAGGCCTTGACCGATGAGACAGTTGATGTCTCATCCAAAAGGCAAACAAAAGTATGAGGGTCCAGTGAGAAGATCTGAATTATATATTATACACAAATCACAACTGTTGGCTTAAAAGTCACTAAAAATATATTTCTGACTTGAGTTAAAATGTGTCGACATGCTCACCAAAGTGACCACCATTAAATGCAACTACTCTTTTTCTCGTTTCTGTCTTTTTTATGTGTAGTAAAACAAAGAAGATCAACAATTGCCTCACAGAATCTATTGAAAGCAATGCATGTGACCCTGTAAAGTATATAGTTTGATGTGGTTGGTGGGGCTACTTATATATAGTAGCTTTGGCTAAACCAATATATATACCATTCAAGTGTTGCTATTTCTTCACTAGAGAGGATCAGAAGAAAGAAGATTAGTCAATTAAGCTCAAATTTGAATTCTGCAATGGCGTTTTCAACGAGGTTGTCACCACATGAAATAGAGGAGGGTAGAGTCTATATAGACCAGTCAGATGCTACCACATTTTTTGGATATCCTTCAGATGCAAGGGGAGAGGTTGAAGTGGATCTTGTGTTGTTTGACGCTAGCTACAAGTCCAAGAAAATTCGTCTTTGCAAAGATGGTGACAAATATTATTTCAATCAAGGGTGGAGCCAATTCGCGAGGGTGAAGAATCTGAGTGCCGGAGATACCATCACTTTAACTAAAATAAAGCCTCTAAGTACCGGGAAAAAAGAATTCATGTTTGGAGTTAACTAAAACTAGTAAAGGACGAGTGTTCAGCATTTTGGAGTAGATTTGACAAACACCCAATCATGAGTGAATTTACTTCTTCTTGTCTTTTTATTTTCCTTGTATGAAATCTAGCAGAAAGTGCTTTCATCGTGTCACAAATAAAATTGAAATAATTATCGATATATAAATTACAAAAAATGTCCAACTCTCCTCCTTTACTCCTTGGCCACCCACCACTTCTCCTCATCAAATCCATAATCATTACAGAACATGATCTTTGACTTTCTAATGGCATATAGATGCGATGGACTTGCAGCAGCAGCTCCAACAAATTTTGTGGACTCTTTTTTTTTTAGCAACAAATTTTGTGGGCTTGTATCTACGGACTTTTGTTGTGTTTGTGTCAAAAAGACAAAGAAACATATAATTAAAGTGACCTCTAAGGAAGATCCTCGGATTGTTAGAATCTTTAGATCAAGATGAGGTGATAAAGTTGAAAGAAATTTCTGACTTGCTAATTGTCAATCTAGAGGTCCAAGAACAATTGCAAAAAGTGTAACTATCACTTAAATTTTTAACTATTATTTAATGCAAAAAGTGCCATTATCACTTAATTAAGCACTAACTTTATCCAATGTTGATCAGAGTGTGGTAGGCCCTTTGTTAAAAGTCAAAATTGTTTAAAGCAGTAGAGTAACGTTATGTATAATCTATTTTAGTGCGCGTTTATATGTCTCATAAACATGTTAGAAGTATCAAATCTGTTATTAAAATATGAGCATTACAATGATGTAGAGTTTAAATATTAAATATTATAAAAATAATTAATAAATAAAAATTTAGTACTCCTAACAATTCTTTTTAACACATATTCACATGAGGACGAAAATAAATTATACATAACGTTACTCCATTGCATTAAACAATTTTGACATTTAAGATCACTCACAGTGGATGAGCCAAATGATATTTTTATCTAAAATTGCTAATTAGATCTGTAAAAACCCTCCATATTAGAATGGCAAAAAAAAAAAAAATGCAAAATGGATATTTTATTGGTTTAGCCACAAAAAAAAAAAAAAAAAATGCTACATGTAGCGGAACTATTCATGGGAGCCATTTTATTTCTCTCTCCACATCTATCTTTTCCGAAAATTTTCTCATACTATTTCTCTCCCACATTTCTCTTTTCTCAAAATTTTCTCAAACTATTTCTCTCTCCACATCTTTTTTTTTTTTTTTTTTTTAAGTTGAAAATAGGATATTTAGAAAAAATACAATCCTTTAAAAATTCATTAAGTAAACTAGATAAAATGAGTTTTGATAAGCCATTTTGTATAAAAATTTGACTACTATATTGTGGGTGCTCTAACAAGGGCCAAACGCAATCCTAGTTAATATTTGATAAATAAACTTGCATCATAAAATGACGTACATATGATCTTTAACGCCATTTTTTTTTTTTTTTTGGGTGGTGGATAGTAATTAATAAGCTGTGTTGATTAATTAGTGTTTAATTTGGTCCTTTTTGACTTTGAAAAAGAAGCTTCGGACCCACCCCACTGAATCTTACACGTAAACTTGGACTCATTATCCGTTGTACGGACTTCGTACTTGTCTTTATTAAAGTTCGCCAACGAACTTTTGTCGGTTGGTTGTTATCAGACTTTTTGCACCGAAATTTGAAAGAGAATTTTACAACAGTACGTGGTAGAAGAGCTGGTTATTAAATTCAGCGAGCAAATATATCGCTAGTTGCTTTCATGACCCCCACATAATTGATTATCTAGTGATAAAGTTAACACACCTGCCGACACACGCTTACAATAAAGATAGATACCGTTGGCTTAAAAAAAAGAGAAAGGTAGATACCATTGTAAGGTAACAAAAGTTTTTTTTTCATCATTAATGAAAATTCTAAAACGACTCCAAACGACACCTATTCAAATGTCTAGGTGATTCACAAATATTAAGCGGAATAAGATCTGACCTAACAATCAATAATCAACCAAATACAGATATGTAATGAAAATCAAGAACACAGATATTTGGTTACGAAGAGGAAACCATTTAGAGAACTCTCTAAATGTAAAACCTCTCCAGGGCAGCCAAACCCAGGAAATCAATCCACTATAGGAAGAATAAGGAATACAAGAAGAATTATAAAACCTTTGCAATCTACTCTTCCTTGTACACGACAAGCGACCCACTTGACTTCTACCGCAGTAGCCCTTTCCAGAACATCTGGCACAATTCTTCTATATGATTTCCTTTCACCGGAACTCCGATTGGCTTCACGTATTTTCTCTTCAACAATAATCTAGAACAAATTCTCTCTCTCAAAGCACTCTAATTTTTCTAAATAAAATACGTAGGTTACAATGGCAAACTCCCGTAGCTTAAATAGAAAAATACACAACATAAGACTGCCGTGTCCGGACATGGTAGATCTGAGGTCCGGACATGGCTAGGATTACTTATTCGTAACCTAGTGATGTCCGGACCTCCAATTCGTGTGTCCGGACATCTCAACAAAAACGTGTTCTCTGGAACTGAGGTCCGGACCCAACTTCTGGAGGTCCGGACATCTCCTTCAAGCATCACTTTCTGGAACTGGGGTCCGGACCCGGGGAATTGAGGTCCGGACCCTGCTTGAAAAATCAAGTTTCTGGAAATGGGGTCCGGACCCGGATTCTGGAGGTCCGGACCCGGACTGTCCAGTCTTCATCAACAACTCCGATCGATGGGCGTTTGTGGTCCGATTGAGCTGAAATTTTGCAGGGACGTTCATAACACATGAATCTACATTATGAACAGTGGAGATTGGATTTTGAGCATTCTATATCAGTGTTTGAGCCATGAACAGTAGCATCTGCATTTTGGAACTGAATTAAGCCAACACAAGAACTAACAAACTCCCCCTTTGGCAATTCAGTGACAAAACCAAAATGTCGAGCCAATCCCATCATCTCCCCATATTTACTCCCCTTTTTTGTCACAGAATGACAAAAGGTCTTCATGTTTCCTGAAACACTTCACAAAATACATCAAGGCATATGTGGAACAAGAAGACATAAATAAAACTCATGAAAAAAATGATGCGTGATTATAAAGAAACATCAGCAAAACTCCCCCTCAATGTATGACTCAATTAACAACAGGAAACTGGAAATGCAAAGCATATTTCTCCCCCTTTAAAAGTTAAATGAACACACATGATAACACATCAATGACTCATGTATTGCACAATGAATATCCAAAAGCTTTCCTTTTTTTTTTTTTTGTTAAAACAAAACACCAAAAAAAACTTGTATAGATAAGCAATAGATCATGCATGCTCGTATGAATATCTGAACAATTCGGAGTGATCAACAAGCTACACTTACACCGTAAATGTACCATATGCATGACACAACCTTGGTCTGTGAATGCAGTCAAGTAGTCAATAATCAGAAATCTCATGTGATGGTGTAGTGTGTGAGTACTCCCATTAACTAAGATTTCATCAATGAAAGGTAAATCTAGGCAGACATTTTGTAAAGGAAGACCAGCAGTCTGATTCAAACCACAGTAAAACCTTATAATGTTAGGACCTAGATTCCCTCATCCGATACACTCACCCTGAGACTGATCATTTTCTTTTACCATGTCCTTTAGTAATCATCTATTTCCGCAATGATTTGATCACTGATTCTTTCTTTAGGGACAGACAGAAGCAAAATGAAATCATCTGAGCTTATTTTATGCCCTTTTTTTTTTTTTTTTTTTTTTTTTGGAAAATGGTGGAATTTTTTGGAGCTAGGTTCAACTAACGAGTTGGTCAAGTGGCAAGATTCTACACTGCCTATTTTCCAAACAAAATGTTTTCTCCAAATTTCCAAACATATAACAAAAATCTAAACCTAATGGGGGCAAAAAGTGCACAATTTCGAACATGAGAAAAACTGACTCTTACTCCTTTAACAGTCTTCAGAAAAACAAGGTATATCAGAAACATATGGAGCAATAGATGTAAATTGCAGATATATTGACCTCACTCATATGTAAAATATTCATTTGAGCACAAGACATGAGAAACTGAGTATCTAACAATTAAAACAATCTAAAAGAATAAAAAATAATCAAAGAAAATAAAAACAAAGCAAACAAAAATTAAGAAAAAAATGCCCTAGAACAGCTATAGACAAATATCAATATGCTCAATTTCTAGGCATGGTCTATGTGCCCACCTAATCTAGGTGAGTCCATTACCACTCCCCTTCAATGGGTGAATGGTATTAATCTTCTTGACCCAAACTTTCTTCACATCAGGGACAACTGTGTGACTCTTTTCCAAGACATCTAACCGTGTTACTACGTCTCTCATCATGTTGAATAATTTCTCATAACTATTTCTAGAATGGAAATATTCTCTTTTAGGCTCATGACTGTTAAGCTGAAAACACTTAGGACGAATATGTCCAATCTTACCACAGTTATGACACGTAGGAATAAACCTTTGAAAAGGTTGGTTCCTTAACATGTGCATACTTCTCGACTTAGAACTAGACATATAGGAATCAGTTAGAGTTCCCTTACCTTTTCCATCTTTGGAAATTTGAGGAGAAATTACCTTCTTTTCAGCCAAGCTATCTTCTTTGTTCACTGGTTTCACAAAAATCATCTTTGAAGAAGAAGCAACATTAGTAGATAAAATAGCAGATTTATCAAAACCCAATCCAGTTCTATCAAACGAATGTTTCTGATTATGTAGCATTTGATTTAGCTTTTCACTAGAGAATTTTTTTAAATGATTCTTTGATTCATTCAGTTCATTCTCTAAGGATTTCACTTTGGCAATTAGCATTTGATTTTCAGACATCAAAGTATTATGAGTAGCAAGAGAATCAGTTAAGGTGACAGAAAGTTGATCATTTTCAAGATTAACTTCATTGAGTTTCTTCAATTGCTGCTTATTCAGCTTTTTCAGTTTAGTGTATTCCACAAAGAGATTATTATAAGCATTTTGCAAATCTTCTTCTTCTTCCGAATCATTATCGGACACACCTTGTTTGTCTTGAGAATTACACTCACTATTCTCATGCTCACTCTCATAACTAACTCCAAATGCTAAGTAATTAACTCCTTGTTCAGCATCGTCCTTGTCTGACTCATCACTTTGAGTCACATTAAATGCCTTGCCATTTGACTTTCTCAAGTTAGCACAGTCAACACGAATGTGTCCATGTCCTCCACATTCGTGACACTTGATACCTTTAGGTGACTTTCCTTTCTCAACATTCTCATTTCTAGATTTTTCAGAAAATTGTGAATTGCTATTTCTAAGATTTCCTTTCTTGGCTCTAAAGAATTTCCTAAACTTCTTAGCAAACATAGCAATTTCTTCCTCATTTCCAGAATCCTCATCAGATGAACCACAAGAGTCAACCTTAACATTTTTTTGCCTTAAGAGCAATATTTTTGGTGTTCTTGTGTTTAGGAAGAATTAGCTCAAAGGTCTGAAGGGAACCTACAAGTTCTTCTACTCTCATAGTATCTAAGTCCTTGCTCTGTTGTATAGCAGCAATTTGGGGAATAAACCTCTCAGGCAAAGATCTTAAGATTTTTTCACCACTTTAGCATCATCCATTTTCTTTCCCAAATTAATGGTAGAGTTTCTAATGGCACTAAGCTTTGAATAGAATTCATCAAAAGTTTCGTCTTCCTGCATTCTAATCTCCTCAAGCTGAGAAACCAACATTTGAATTTTTGAAGTTCTAACAACCTTAGTTCCTTCATGTGTGATTTCTAAAGTTTCCCAAGCTTCCTTAGCTAGTTCACATCTAGAAATTCTAGAAAATTCCTCATTTGAAACAGAGATGTAAATAGCATTTATAGCTTTGTCATTCGCAGTAGCATTATTCTTTTCCTCTGTTGTCCATTCAGCTATTGCTTTTTCTGGACGTGTCCATCCAGATTCGACAATATGCCAAACATTAATGGATTTAAAATATGCTCTCATACGAATTCTCCAAAGCATATAATTTGTTCCGTCAAAGACGGGAAGAGAATTAGGAGCAACAGTATGAGACATTTGATATGGAGTCTCGGATCACACTCAGGAAATAAATCCTTCACAGAGTGAACCCGCTTTGATACCAATTGAAAATTCTAAACCGACTCCAATTATCACCAACTCAAACGTCTATGAGTTTTACAGAAAATAACCAGAAAGCAGATCTAACTTAGCAGTAAACAGATAAATATCAAAACAAACATTCACCAAAATATGAACAATCACACACAAAGATTTTGGTTACGAAGAGGAAACCTTTTAGAGAACTCTCTAAATGTAAAACCTCTCCGGGGCAGCCAAACCCAGGAAATCAATTCACTATATAAAAGAATAAGGAATACAAGAAGAATAACAAAACCTTTGACTCTCCCTTGTACACGACAAGTGACCCACTTGACTTCTACCTCAGTAGCCCTTTCCAGAACATCTGGCACGATTCTTCTAAAAGATTTCCTTTCACCGGAACTCCGATTGGCTTCACGTATTTTCTCTTCAACAATAATCTAGAACAAATTCTCTCTCTCAAAGCACTCTAATTTTTCTAAATAAAATACGTAAGTTACAATGGCAAACTCCCGTAGCTTAAATAGAAAAATACACAACATAAGACTGCCGTGTCCGGACATGGTAGATCTGAGGTCCGGACATGGCTAGGATTACTTATTCGTAACCTAGTGATGTCCGGACCTCCAATTCGTGTGTCCGGACATCTCAACAAAAGCGTGTTCTCTGGAACTGATGTCCGGACCCAACTTCTGGAGGTCCGGACATCTCCTTCAAGCATCACTTTCTGGAACTGGGGTCCGGACCCAGGGAATTGAGGTCCGGACCCTGCTTGAAAAATCAAGTTTCTGGAAATGGGGTCCGGACCCGGCTTCTGGAGGTCCGGACCCGGACTGTCCAGTCTTCATCAACAACTCCGATCGATGGGCGTTTGTGGTCCGATTGAGCTGAAATTTTGCAGGGACGTTCATAACACATGAATCTACATTATGAACGGTGGAGATTGGATTCTGAGCATTCTATATCAGTGTTTGAGCCGTGAACAGTAGCATCTGCATTTTGGAACTGAATTAAGCCAACACAAGAACTAACAAGATGGAATCTCAACCAAATTATGAGTCATAAGACACATCAATCAATCAACAGATATATGCACATACAATCCATCAACATCATTTATTTCCCATGACAAAATCATGCACACATGTAGTCAAGGCACCATTCATACAAGACAATTGAGAAAATAATGATTTACAACACTCACTCACTAAAACCTTCCTTTTCATTTTCCCGTTTTCTCCCCCTTTTTTTTTTTTCCTTTTTTTTAATGCTTCTTCTTTCTTCCTCTAAACCAGAAAACAATTGCAAAAAGGAAACATGCAAGACTTGCTTAGCTTCTAATCACCCATTTAGTTAAATGCAAGGACAGATATCCATATATTTGGTCAAGTTGTTGCATCGAAAGTAAAACTATATGCTTAGTAATATTAAAATTTATAATTAGGGTTGAATGATTAATACACTAACTACATATTATAACCAGAATACCAGACAAAAAAAATTAGGGTTTGAATGTTGCAAACTTACCCCAACTTGAGAGACGTGCTGTCGATGTGTTGGTCTTGGGGATCCGGGGGAACAGCTGAGCTGCAAATATTGGTTATATTACCTTTGTTATAATGTTAAAACAAATTCTGCATCTGCTGAAAAGAGACATTTTCAACAGTTGAGAAAGTAGGGAAACAAAGAAAAAGAAAGAAATTCATGACCTGATACCTGTTTTAGTCTCTGGTTATCCTCCATCAGTTGGACTCCCTGCATTTAAAGGGACAGCAACAAACACAACTTACAACCCAGCAACAACCTCATAAAAACAAAAGGTAGGGCCAACCTCAGGCACCTACAACACATCACAAGAGAACAAAACCAACAACATAGAAACCCAAAGAGTAAAACATTTTCTAGAAATACCCCATAACATGAAATTGTTTCTATTAGTGAGTGATCAAGGGCGAAAGCCATATAGGGAATGGGCGAGAGCCATATAGGGAACACACTGAGTATAACTTGCAAGCTCGAAATATTTCGGCTTCTTTTAGAAAATAACCTCAAATTCCTCTTTTTCCAAAATCAGATAAACGTTAGCTTTGTGACAGTCCTTTCCCAGAGCTTGAGCAAGCCACTGCGCATACAAAGACCTTGGCAAAAGGAAGAAAAATTTCTTTGTATCCCAGAATTGTCTTCATGATTTGATTTGATTTTATAAAATTAAAAAAAAAAAAAAAAATTGTATGAATGAGCATTATTTTACTAATCAAACAATCAGTCTACAACACACACTCCAGACTTAACTGGAACTTGGCTGCGTAATTGTTAAGTGTGGAGCAATTTGTAGAAGAAGGTTATTTTCTTGTGTTTGAAGATTTATCATGTTATCTGTATAAAAACAAAACCAAGCAGGAATTGTTATTTTCTTCTGCATTATTTCTAACAATAATAACCAGCAGCTCAACCAAACTCTACACCTCTACCAAACAAATTCGGAAATTCCTACTTACAATAACCAACTGCTTGACATCACAGCAGCTCAGACACCTACCAACTACCATTTACTCAAACGATTTCCTACACTCTGAAACCACCTCCTACAGCAAACTACATAGACATTTACAGACTTCCTCAAACAATCTGATAAACAGCTTTAGTTACAAAGGATTCAATCTTGAAACCCCCCATCTACAACACAGATGCTTATTTATTGTTAATTTCTTGAATTTCCCAGCACCCATTACTCGAGTCCTGATTTCCCAATAAATTCAATTGAGAATCCGCTTCTCTAGTTTCACCACATTACCA
>NC_081543.1:1359360-1417286 GCF_901000735.1 Corylus avellana
TCTAGATATTTAATTGTTGTATTAGTATGAATTGGTATACTTATGAGTTATGTCATATTATATATGTATAATTTATTATTATATAATCAAATGATTTAATGATCAATTGATCATGTGATATAATCATATAAATTATAGTGATAATATATTAATACTCATATTGTGATTTAATTATTTTTTAAAAAAATTGTGATTTAATGATCAAGTGATTATGTTATATGTATAAATATTTTTATAATTATAATTATAAAAAAACGGTTAGCGGTTACGGTTAGTAAACCCAATAACCGCTAACCGCTAGGCGGTTATAACGGTTAGGCGGTTAGCGGTTAAGCGGTTATAACGGTTAGCGGTTAGAAACCGCCCGCCTTTGCACCCCTACTTTCTGTTTATCAGTAAGATTTTTTCTATTTTTCTTTAATGTTTTATATAATTTGATTTTTTGATCATGGATATTTTGATAGGACAAAGTTTTCCTCTCGACTGTGTTAGAATGCATGTAAACATTGTAAGCATTTTAGACACATGTAAGTTCTATAGATTAAGTTGAAGGAACTTCATCCGACCCAATTTAAAGGAAAATTTTGTTCATCTTGATATATAATTTAAATTGTTAAGTTTGACTTTTTGCAACATTCAATTTTTGTTTAAATTTATAATTGATTCCTTTAAAGAATGAATTAATTTTTTTCGTTCATGACATTTCTATTACAACAAAAGATTCCTAGTACTAAATTAAAACATTAATTTACGGTCTCATTCTTTGCAGTTTTCTTAATTTTTGAAGTTCACTTTTCGATTTGTTGTTTGACTTCTTATTTGGTACAAAGATGAAAAATTCGTTAAGTTCACTTCGTTCTTTATCCTCCGATATAATAATTGGAGGTTGGGAAGGAAGTGAGATCGATCGGTCGACCAAATTATGGCTGCAATACCAGGAGATGCATCTATGGAATATTCTACGTGCATAGCAATTTTCAGAGTGAACTGCTGTTCAATCGAGAAGGAGTTATCACGGAATGATTTAGAAAAAAATTCTATTTACCGCCGTCGGATGTTTCCAAAGTCTGTCCCCATCAACGGATCGACTCCAACCCAACTTCTCTTCTATGACTTCCTGGAAGATGGATTTGAAAAACACCACTGGTGAAAGATGACATCTCAATTCTCATGGGAGGGTGGAGACGATTTGTTCGTGAAAGGAAGGACAGAATATCAAATTTTATAAGTACACGTGCAACAGTGGAACAAGGGCAAGTTAATTTCTTCATGATTGATGATGAGCTAATTTTGGCAAGCTTAGTTTAGATTTGACAAAGACCAGACCCTAATGGTTTGGTTTATTTACCAATGTTTTAATATTTTTGCAACTGTAATGTGTTGCTGTATTTTCAGGTTGTCAGTTTTCCGTTTGTGTTCTTGGCCTTGCATGGCATGTTTGTTGCTTCAATTAATTATTGTTGTCTTGTTCTCCCTCTAGCTCTGAGTGTGAGGGTTTGTTGGGGGACTCCCCTATATATGGTGTGCCCTAATGTACGTTCTATATATATCTTTTTGATCTGATTTCTCAATGGATATTTCAATATACGAGTTAGAATTGTACGTTGGGATAAAAATTTTGTTAGCTAGGTCGAAAGGAAATAAATAAATTACTAACAAAGAAGTAAAATATGAAAGAAAAAATTACTTATTTAGGCTCTGAAGTTTGCAGTTTTTGTAATCTAGTCCCTAAAGTATCAAAGTATCTTCTTGATCTTTTTAAATCTCTAGCCCAACACTACGTTAATGTTCAAAATGATCATTTTGGTTGGTTGTATGATATAAATCGTTAGATTCATGCCGCAACCAATTACCGATTAGTATATAGTAAGGCAGATGACTCAGTTTGTTGTAAAATTACACTTTTATACACAACTTTTATTTTTGAAAAAAAAAGAAAAAGAAAAAGGCAATAATATATATATAGAGGATGAGGGGTGGCAGACTACCCCACGATCATATTCCAGGGGCAGCATCCCCTCACCAGAAGTTGATCAATCTCTTACTCTTTAAGGTCGCCCCTCGATCTCTAGGTAAGTGGCAATCGACCACCCCTCAAGACTTTCGGAGTTATCGACTCCCCTTAAGACTTTTTAATAATGGTGCAGCCACATCTTTGAGTGCATGAATGGGCTAACGAATCATTTTCTATTATTATTATTATTTTTTTTTCAAAATGGATGACATGTCAAAATAATGACCGTTCATTTTCAATAAGTGGTCACAATTTTAAAAATTAGCGGCCCTCAATCCCAGATAAGTTAGGGTTGTTTATAAAATGTTATTTTTATAATTTTTAAGAAATAAATAATTTTTTTTTTAATTTTTTTTTATTTTTTTATATAATTTAAATATTAATAAATTAAAGAAAATTAAAGATCTTTCAGAGATGGTAGATTATAGAATTATCTAAAAAAATATTATATTTTTCTCCTAGGCAAAGATAAAATATTAAATAAAGAAAAACGACACAAACAATACATGGAAGGAGAACCCCCAAACAACAACACAATGGCAACAGAAAACAGCGATAAGCCGATAATAGTAATGAACCCAAAGCCCACTACAAAAAGAGATCCGGCCCAAATCGCAAAATCCTGACCGTCAATCTGCTCTCCATTCATTTCGGCCTTGGGCCAAATCTCTTATTGCGCCCAGTGCTAAGAGCCTAAGAACATCATTATAGATTTTTTTTTTTTTTTTTTTTTTAATTGGTACTCATCATTCATTCAAAAGAAAACTTAAGGTTCCGTACAAACATAATCCTGGATACAAGAAGGGAAATGTCCTCTCCAGAGTCTGTTCTCATCCATCGTGAGCGCTATCTTTGCTAAGCGGTGGGCACTTTCGTTTGCAGATCTATTGACATGTTGCACTCCCCAACTCTGACACCTATTCATCATCTCTTTCGCGTCATTTACCACCTGGCCGAAAGCACTCCAGCATTCTCCTTCCTTTTGCATGGCTTGGACAATTGATAGAGCGTCCCCTTCAAGCGTGACTCTATGCATATCCAGTTGCCTTACAAGATCTGCTGCTTGCCACACACTTAGAGCTTCCGCCAGTGTAGGGTCTGTAACATATCCCTTGTTGGCACACATCATGGCAACTGTTTCTCCTGCATGATCTCAAATGATAACCCCTATCCCCATCTTGTTCCGCCAACTATCCACTGTAGCGTCCCAATTGACTTTCACTGTCCCCCAAGGAGGTTTCAGCCAGTCAACATTGGCAGGTCCTTTGGGTGCCACTTCCCTTCTGCTTTGGCATTGTTCATCTTCCGAACAGGCGTCCACTTGGGCTTTTGCCATGCGCATTAAGGAGGACGGGTCAAGAAAGTCACCCCTGAAAATCACTGCATTCCTCCTCAACCATATCTGTGTCGCAACTGTAGCCACAAGATGCATTTGATCTTCGTCCAACCTTGCCAGTAACTTCTCACCCACTAGAATGAACTCCACCTCGTCACTGGTGCACTTATGGATTTGAGGGGAGCACTCAATCCATACGTCTTTTGCTAATTGGCAGCTCCACAGAATGTGCCCCAATGTTTCTGTTTCCTGCCTGCATATGGGGCATAGAGGATCTGGGGTGATGTGTTTCTTGAAGAGTCCTTCCTTCGTCGGCAGGATGTCGTTGCAGGCTTGCCACATGAACGTCTTCACCACTCTTGCCCCTTTAATGCTCCATATTCCTTTCCAAAGCATTCGCAGTTGTTGTGTATTTGAGCAGCTTCCTTCATCCCTTATACTTCCCTCATTGACCATATGGTAAGCACTGTAAACCGTAAACTCCCCATCCTTTGTGCCCGCCCATACCATTTTGTCAGCTCTGCTCCTTGGACATACAATCATGCCACAAATTTCCTTTGCTTCATCAGCATTAAAGACATTGTGTACCAGCTCTGTGTTCCACCAGTTTGTATCAAAATCTATAAGCTCACTCGCCCTCGCCTCTCTGTTAAGCACTCTCACTGGGGATTGAATTTCGTGAATCAAGGTCTTTGGGATCCACCTATCCTCCCAAATACGGATTGAGCGGTCATCCCCCACTCTCCATTCTAGGCCCTCCTTTAAATGAGGCTTAGCGGTCCTGAGACTTCTCCACACATACGAGGGTCTTTGGCCTAAATTGGCTTCCAAAAAAGTTCCTTGCAGATAGTATTTTTCCTTTATAATGGTTGCCGCCAAAGAATCGGGTCTTCGTAGTAACTTCCACCCTTGCTTAGCTAGGAGAGCAAGACTGACCATTTCAAGGTCCCTAAACCCCAATCCATCCCGTTCTTTTGCCATGTCTATTTTCTTCCAATTCATCCATGCTATCCAAGAATCCTTCTCCTTATGCCTCACCAAAACCTAACCATCCTCTCCAACAATGATAAAGTTGTTGTGAAAAAAAGACCACTTTTATTGCATTGGGATATATCGAGATTACAATTTTCAAATAAAATTGGATTTAAAGTTATATATTGTAATTGACGGTTTATATAATGCTACATTATTTAATTTTTTTTTAAAAAAACGTACCTCAATATTAATATTATATGAACTGTTAGAAACATAAACTTTAAATATTTGAAATGAAAATAATCTTGATGGAAGAAGAAGATTCTTTGTCCATATCAAAGTAGAAAAGAAAGATCTTAAAAATTTCAATGCTTGAAGATAGGGAACATTTTGCACTGCAACCATGAATGAGTAGCATAAAGATGCCTCTGATTATATATTATAAAATAGTTCATTAAATAAAAAATGAGTATAGCAAAAACAAGCCAGATGAGTAGATCAAGCGTTTGAATGACCCATGGCAAATTAACCTTAATTGGGTCAATAGTTGCGGCTCTAAGAGTCACGTCCGTACATCTCAATCAACAAATCAATGAAGCCAACCGTGATTCGTGTCTATTAGCTTTTAGGCACCAATCGGAAGTTTTGTGGACAAAATAATTAACATAATTAAATAATTAAATCATATTTAAGGGAGTGAGGTCGGTGAGAAAAAAGTCTTCAAGTCGGTTAAAAAAAGTCTCTCTTGTTCTCTAAAAGCAATCCAAGAAAGACAAGAAATATATTGCTGAGCCCGACACATGCATTGACTTGATAATTCAAGTCAAACGTCACAGAACCACTCAGGTCTATATGTCACAGACACTTAGTTTACAACATATCTCAATCAATGGGGCAAAAACATAATACCAAATTAGTAAATTGAGTTTCAATTCTACCAAAAACCAAATGCTGATAGTACGTATATAAAGAACTAGCTAGTTGTACGTAGATGCAGGGTTCCAAGCATCAGTACGTACTTTTGTTCTCATCACATGTAATCATCATGCCTAGGGCTTCTTTATATACCATCACCATTTCTTTTCATTTTTTCGTTTTGAGTGATGCCGGGGACAATACAACCTTAATTAATTTACTATAAATTCATGCAAAATCATGTTTGAAGAAGAATACGTGCATATGAGAACATGCATGCATTCCAAGCTAAAATATGCAAAAATAAAAACAGAAGATGCATAGAAATCACAGATAAAAACAAAGTAGGTTTTGAGAGAAACTTTTCCCATGCACCCTTGAGGCTAAAAACAAAACAATTGTCTAATTTATTGGAGTTCCAAGAATCTGAATACATTCTTTGCGAGAGGCTCCAATCATGAACACCCTTTTCCCTGTCCTTTTCTTGCAATTCAGCTCATAAAAGGTTATTGAATCTCCTTCACTTAACTGCTTCGCCTGAGCAAACTGGCTCCACCCTCGGGTGAGAAAAGCGCTTCCATGACTCGTACGAAAACGCATTATCCAGGGTTTCATTTGAACGTCATAGACAATGACTTCACTTCCATTTGCTGGGAGGCAGAATTTCTAAATGAAGCCTATAGCTTCCTTTTTGTTGTACGTCACTTGGTGTCAAAATCTTTTTAAACACTTCTTCAGGCTCAAACTTCACGTACATGCATTTGGGACATGCTTCTTCAGTGTTTCCATGACCTTCACATGGAGGAGGCCATGCAGGGTATATGCCACCTGAGGATGTATCTCCTGCTCTTGCAGCCATGGCCAACGTTAAACTTGGGCTGATTTAAAATGTCAAGACAAACACATAAAAAAAAAAAACAAAAAACAAAAACAAAAACAAAAACAAAAACAAAAGTTTGACAAATTCTATCCCAATGCGATCAAATCATATAAATCTTACAGATAAACAGAACACTCTTTAGGGTTTAATTGAATGGTTATAGGTATAGGCGAATATATATAGAGAGCGGAAACCATAAGAATTCACTAAGAATTGTGTTGAAAGTGACAGCGGCCATAACAATTTTCTTGGTATTGAAAGGGACGGCAAAGTCATAGCAATTTTCTTAGCAAAGCCATAGCAATTTTATACACTAACTCGATCTGGCAAAAGATAATAATATTATTTAGAAGCGTTAATGATATATGGACCTAAAGTTGATTATTTTCTAAAGAGTAATGTTACTCGATCTTTACACTCATTTATCGTACTCATTTTACATTGACCGATGTGACGTATTTTAAATGGATGAAATGTTAAGGGCTCGTTTGATTTGCGAAATGTGTATTCCATTAAAAATAAAATAATTATTACCGAGAATAGAGAATAGCAAAATAAAATAGTTATTCATATATATTTTATAGTTTGGTAACAACACATATACTCTAATTGAAATCGAATCAAAATGACTAAAAACATCATATTATTTATTTTTATTTTTCAACTCATATTAAAAATAAAAAAAATAAAAAAAAAACAGAGACAATAAAGTGTGTGGATGGTCGGCTAGTAGCTATCACTTAACTTCCATTAGCATTTATTTCTCTCTGAAAAGTGGACGGCCTTGAAGTCTTTAAATGTGACAACTCTAGCTTGTGCATAATTAATTGCAAAATGAATTGCTTGGTACTTTGTGTTTAAAAACATGCTCCAAAATTTTATTTTTCTTGATTATTTAAGGATTAGAGTGACAAAGATTCTCCTTTGTAATACTATTTTTTTTTAATTTTTTTTTTAACATGTTCACACAAGGAAAAAGGGATTCAAACATGTTCATAGCTGATTGAGTTACCCCTTAAGAACTCCCTAATTGTTATTGATGAATAGAACAAAAAAAAAAAAGCATTATAAAGACAAAATGTGACATATATATATATTCACATTCAACTCAACAATTTTTTTCTATAATATTGTAGCTAAAAAATTACTCTTTTTTTTTTTTTTTTTTAATTTTAATTACCAACTTTTTCAAAGCACTTATATCGACCAGACTCTCTATTTTAGTTATCAACTTTCATTATTCCATTTTTACATATTTTTTTCTCAATGATTTATTTATTTATTCTTTGTTATTTATTGAGATATAGAAGAACGAATGTTAGAAAGTAAAAAAAATGTTTAGTTTTTACATTTGATGAGTCAACAATTAACCATTTTTTTCTAAAATTATTTAGCCGGATGCAAAAAAAATTTTATTTCCATTTTAAATTCCAACTAGTCAAACCGAATGGAAATTCTCTAACCTAGCTTTGAACTTCTTGGCCGGACGGCATTTTTAATTGATTTTAACAGTCAAATTAGTTGATTGTGATGCTTTAGATATATTGTTGTAATTATAATAAAGTTGTACACCATTGGTTTGTATTGAATGGACTAAGGAAAGTCACATCTTTGAATTAATGCAATGTTGTTTTACATGTTTTGTTTTTTAACCGTTGTAAATATTTTTCCTTTATTTTAATGGAGCCATCAGCCATGCCAGAAACAAACTTCTAATTGGACTGTTTATAGTCTTACTATAATAATATTTAAAAAAGACCTTCAAAAACTTGGCTTTCTTGGTAAAGAAATAAGCTTTCCAATATTTTTGAACACTCATATATAGAAGAACATTTGCTCTCTCTATATATATATATATATATATATATATTATATTTATTATAAGCTTTCGGCTGTGTGTTTCTCATGAAGCAAGTATTAATTTTGACGTGTCTCTAAAGTCGTCATTAATTTCTCCGTTTTGAATGATTATGAGACAGGCCGGCCCACGATATATGCAAAATTCTTTTACAACTACCGCATCAACCCAATAAAATATAGATAAAATAAAAGTGTGTTAGTAATTCTTTTCTCTATTCGGGTTTTTTAAGCTAGACATTGCTACTAATTGAAATATACCCGACTCGACCGAATATTGACTCAAGCTTTACCATGCGTCATCATTTATTCGCTTGACCTAAAAGTAATGCTACTTTTTATATCATTTATTATACTTATATCACATCAAGTAACGTGACGTGTTTTTTGGGACTCGAGGTACTATTGTGCACAGATCCTAACCGTTCAAAATGGGGGCTACTCTATTGGTTAGCTTAACTTGTTCTAAACCATATATAGTTGACATAGTTCGGGGACACACCACTGGCGATTTACGTGGGTTAGAACACTTGAGAAAATTTGGGAAAGCAATTTCTCCAATTCCTCTAAACTGAAACCCCATTAATTAACATAATTAGGCACACTACGTCTAGGAATATGAATAATACAGTGGAAGGGATTAATATGTAGGGATGAGCTTGGGATCGTTTTCTAGCCGTTGGAAGGGACGAATATGCTCATAAACAATTAAATTTGATGGGATTAATGTCACGGAAATTTGCAGTAAAAGATATATTATCTCAAGCATTTTCTGCATTAATAAGGAGGGATCATGTTCTTTCACAAGCAAAGCATTTAAGGATAAATTACATTTGAATCATGAAGCTAATGTGACTGGTTCACAGCCATCGTGTACACAGGCCAACACATCCCTGTAGTCCCTTGAAATGGTGAAGGAATCATACACTTTTCCATCACTGCTCTTTTTGTACTCCAAGAGAAGAGATGAGTGGTCGAATGCAGTCAATTTGACAAAGCCAAAGTCAGAATCTTTGTAGAGACTCCAACTGGTCTGAACCGGTCCGAAATCCGATAAGTGGCTCCCTCCCCCTCCAACGATTACATTGATTGTTCCATTCACTGTGCCCGAATAGTGGGATCTTTCTGTATTCACACACTGGTTCTGCATCACCCCCACATAAACATCAAGTGATCAACAGATATGGCAATCAATGGTAATTAAGAACTTGTTCATTTGGAAATACTTAGAACATGAGTTGTTATGGATCCTTTACTCACAGTATTGTCTGTTTTTTGGGGTGTTTCATTTAGTAAAATTTTAACTTGTCTTGTCCATATATACCTGGTATATGGGGCATGTTCTCTCGTAGTTATGGACATGACCAAAGAAAGCCATGTCCACTTTGTACTTCTGCCAGAGCTTTTGCAAGCTTTCCCTTCCCATGGGCTCCCCAAATGAGCCATCCTCCCAATATGTGGAGGAATAACCAAGAACACGATGAGCAATGAAGATCAACCATGGCTGTTTCTGCCTATCGGCTGTTGCAAGACAATTCTCGATGGACTTGTACTGTTTAGAACCCTCCCTCCAATCATGTTCACTGTCAGCTACACAGAAGCGGAACATGCCATAATCTGTTGAATACCTGCATGCAGATACCAATCAACAATAAATTCAAAGGGAATTTTGGAAATTGGCCTTAACACAAGCTACTTGCTCATTCTCTCTTGTAGAAATTAATCAACCTTGTAATTCTTCTGCCACATAAAACACTTTAAGGGCCTGTTTAGGATTGTGTTTGAGGGGCCCAAATGTGCATTTAACACTCAAAAAGTCCGGTTGAAAAAAAAAAATAGTCGTTTAGTAAAAAAATTAAAAGCGTTTTTAAGGATTCAAAAAGTTTAAAAATGGCTAAAACGCACTTTTGACAAAAGCTTAAAAATGAAGCTTTTGCCAAAAAGTGATTTTTGTCTTTAAAGCTCTATTTTTCAAACGCAATCTTAAACAGACTCTAAATCCTATTTGTAAAATTTTGAGCTGATTAAATCCAACACTCTACTCCCCCCAATTACCAACTCGAGATAATGCAGTTGCTTACCAAACGTTGATAAGCCAAAAAAGAGATGACATTACTTACCAAAACTTAGCTCTGTTCTCAGCAGGAACATAAAACATGGTCTCAGCAAGCACACCACATTCACCACCTGAATCATTAGAGTCATAGAAGGATCCTGTCCCCGGTGCATCGCGTTCGTGATTGCCACTGTAGAAGTACTACATGTAAGGTCCAAAAGATAGCAGGGGTTTTATGCTTAAAACATAGCTATACAAGCAAAGCAGCAAGGACAATATTGCAAGCAAGCGAACCTTGCAATCATATATGGTACAGTTGATGCAATGGGCTCCACCTGTGATGTGAACTGGTCCCACTGTGAGATGTATCCATTTGCATATGTGATATCTCCTATGTGAAAAACTATGTCGATGTTGTCTAGGTCTTTGATGAGTTGATCTGTGGTATTGAGTGACCCTGGTTGATAATTACTGTACTCATTTGAACCATCACGTTCAGCCTGAAACATGTGGACAAAGTGTAAATATTTTTTGTTTACAAGTGAAAAACAAAAAAAAAAAGAGAGAATAATATCTCCTATCTAGTACATGGAACAGTTCAATGTCATAAAAATTATGGACTCACTGAATATTTGAATAATGGTTTTTATTCTTAGTTTCACTCATAAATTGGTACTATTGAATTTAAAGGGCATGGTTTGGAAGACATTGCTTGATGCATGTTGTTCACCAATGATATAGTATTAATCTTGATAACTTGGAGGACAGAACAAAAAGAAAAGACAACACACTATATCTTTCAAGGTATATATGGAGATCAATGTTAATAGCAGAAGGCAGCTCATTCCTCATTTATTATACTTTCTACAACTCAAATCTCTTAATAATACCTTTCCCATATCACCAAATATCACAACACGCTGTAATGAGTCCTGCCCTGGATATGGTGATGACTTGAAATAATAAGACTTGCTCCAGATATAGGTACCATTAAACAACCTATGACCTAGCTTGTAAGTGTACCTGAATAAACAATCATCATAAGAGCCTTGGGAACAGAACAACTATCTAAGCACTTGTTAATTATGGTGCTTACAGTGAGTTTGGCCACAATTCCTTTAAGAAACTTGTGTGAATGAAACCAGGATCACGCCATCCAACTGTTCGTGCAGGTGGACCTGCAGAATGAAGAGCACAACTTTAATTTTTATTTTCTTATTCTTTGGTGAATTTTCTTTCCCAGTAATAATTAGAGGAGGGCATAGATCATACCACACATGGAATTTCGCTTAAAAGTCAATGTTCCAGCAGGCGATTGAGTTTGAGATTCTCCCTTAAGACCCCATTCAACGAAAGGTACAGCCTCAATAACGTTATAGCCGCTTGTCCAGGTTACTGTCATCTGCATAATAGCAGAACAATGTTTACATTAAACAATTTACCTTCTGATTGACACTAACAGAATTAATGCTTAAGTGATCATCAATATTGTTTAGATTAGTGTATCAAGAATTTAGATATGCTTGAAAAGAAAAAAGATAATGAACTTACTTCATTCCAAGACTTCCCTTGAGAGAGGCGAGGATAAAGTGGTGCCTTTGGATTTGCAAAATTTATGATATTTGAAACTGCCAACAGTTTTGGCTGAAATACAGGAATACAAACTTAGTCTACACTGGAAGTCTCCTTGGCTTTTCTGAATGATTTAGGATTTGGATATTAAAAGATATAAACTCAATGCACCAGGTCAACACAAGGACTTACATTTGACAAACCACCTGAGAATAATGCAAATGAGAAATCTGCCCTCTGATTGATCAATTGAAATTTCAAAGATGTTTTCCCTGTCTTTGAGTACCCAGAGTTGGATTCATTGGCAAACATATACTGAAAATGAAAAACAATCATTATGGAATTGGTTAGAAAAGACAAATGCAAATGGTTCAAAATCGACTTGAGTTCAACATAGGATAAATTGCAATAATAATCACCTTTATTGGAGCTGAGCATATATATGGAGCCTGTTGTCTTGGTTCATCACCAGGTGGGCAAGTAGATGAGCTGCCATCGTACATGGTGACATAACTTCAATCCACAAGCTCTAAAAAATATACATGGAAGAATCCTAACATTATGCAGCCATCAACAATGATGTGCATGATTATGGTCCTATGTTTTGATGCAGCTAGCCAACCCCAAGTAATAAGGAATACAACTTTTTTGAGTTTAATACTAAATTTGTGAATTTTAGTTTTCCATTCCGAGCAGTCAAACTAAGTACAGAAAGAGCAGCAAGGAAATTCATAAGAGGTAGTAATGCAAACATTACTTGAACTTTGCTGGAGAGAAGACTGCAACCCAATCATCTCCAGAAGGGTCAGGGCACACAAGTTCCACTGTGACCAACTGAGAATCTTCCCCCTGCGCATAAATCAGTCAGACACATCACTAATCCTATATTAAACCAACATGTTTAGAACAAAGAGCTGTATCTTTGGGGAAAATATATGATCCAGGTACCACAAAGTGTTCAGCAATGTAAATAGGTGTGACCTGCTTATAAGCTGTCTCAACTCAATATAAAATTACAGAGAGAAAGAGACACTTGACTGAGCTGGTAGTCAAAGATCAGATCTACACAACCCCAAAACAATATGTTTATACATGGAAGTCTTTGTAATCAATAAACGTAGTATATCATATGAATCTTGCTCTAGATTATAATATGAACATAATATATCTACCCATCTTGATGTGACATTGGAGACATAGACAGGCCAACAATTTGACACTGCAGATAGATGAATGGCCATACACCAACATGAGATAGTAGCCCATAAACATAATACCAAAAGGCAATAGAATATATTGATACACAAATCCATTCTTTTATCTGTGAATTATTCTATCTAACACTTTACCTTCAATTTGATTCTTGGAAAGAAAGAGAAAGCTAGAGAGAGAGAGAGTGTGTGTGTTACCTTGGTGCCAAGAAGGGCTGGTTCTGCTTTGATAGAAGCATTATCATGAAGCGCAAAGAGAGCCCTGTGGATGGCAATCTTGGATAGTGGCTGCTCCCCAACTCCATGTCTACCATGAGCTGCAACACAGTGCAGCACCAACAACAATATCAGTGCAACTTTCAGGGACACGAAGAAGAAGCCCTCCATAGGTTATGTAACCAAGCAGTTCAAACCTCAACAATTGTACATTGAAGTCTGAGCCTCTCAGTTCCTCAAATTCAATTAAGCCGGCCAAATAGGCAATCCTGTGTTTCACATTTTCTTACTATTTCCGCTATACTTTGTCAACTAGGCTGTATGTTGACTTTTACTAGTCAATATATCAAAGACACCCAGAATATTCGGCATGCTAATTTATCAAATTTAATTGTTAATTATGCAAGAGAGACAGAGAGAGGAACAATAGACACAAATTTTCTTTTATTGTGTTCATACAAAAGATGAAAAGAACAAAAGATCACTGTATTTCATATAATTAAATGAAATTATTTCAAAGCCCCTTAGCTCATGCTATCACTAAACATTTTTTAGGAAAATTATCAAAATATAAAGGAAGAGCAAGTAATCTATGAATATGTTTCCTAACAAAAATGATGTTAACAAATGATTGTGTTCAATGTTATTGAAAAGAAAAAATAAGTGTTGGATTTCCCAATTTGTTTGCAAAAAAGGTGGATTTTCCATGTTGAATTGCCAAACCTCAATAGTTGACCAAGAAGTCTCCATCGTATTTGATAATCCAAGGCCGGACCGGAGGTTGCGTATTTATTGTCCCATGTGAAAGGAAAGATATTTTTCCTATTTTTTACTAGAGTCAACCAAAAAATAAAGATATTTTAAGGATGTATTCTATTTCCGACAACACTCTTAAAGGGTCTGTTTGAGATTGCGGTTTTAATAAGTCCGATTTTAAAAATAACGTTTTTAAAAATATGATTTTTGAAATCGTTACTTTTTAAAATCGTAAAGGCTTTTGGTAAAACATATTAAAAAATACTTTTTTATTAAATATTTGTTATGCAAATTCATAATTTTAGTTTAAATTCGCATTTTTTTTCAAATAAGCACCCCCTACTCTGCTTATTGAAATCACACATTTTTTTCCTATTTTAAATTAAGTGTTTTTTAAATCGTAATGCCAAACGCCTTACGTTTTATAATATCTTTTAAAAACGCAGATTATTCTTGCGAAATCGCAATTTCAAACACAAATTTTTCTTCAAATGAGTTTTTGAGTATTAAAAACATCTTTAGGCCGCTCAAACGCAATCTCAAACAGACCCTAAGTTTTAAACAAAACTAAACAAAACAATTTTGGGATAATCCCATGGGCCATGGGCCATGAGCATGATATGAAGTGGCAATAAACATTGAGTCTCATCTGGGTTGGGTCTACGTTTATGGCCCTTCAATGTTTTGCAGGGCTTGGAATTAGGCCCATCTTTATTACCTCATCGGGGGTTTGACGGAGGAAGTACTGATTTTACTTCTATTTGTGGATCTCAATGAGGAGTTGGGCTTGGGTCCAATTGAGTTGAAACTGAATCGTCGGCAGCGACACGTGTTCCATAATAACACATACTCCAATTCTAACGGGACTCATTTCTAATTTAGTTAAATTGTACCCGAACTACTAAAAAATATTTAATACTTTTCAATTATATGTGGACGACGAGTGTTAATAAGTTGTAAAATAATAAGTTTAGCCTCTTTCTAAAAATTAACTCACTAGAAAACGAAAATCAATGGCTCAGTCAAGCTTTATTTGTTTTAAAAAAATATATATCGTGTAAGATTTTCATTAAAAAAAACAAAATAATAATCTGATGTTTATTCTATCCTTGCAAAACAATTATTTGAATTTTGAGGGGTAGAGTGAAGGTTAAATTTAACTATTTAATTAATTTAAAATTTAAAATTTAATTTTTTAGGCGTAAAACCTTTTTACAACTTGGTGGGTATAAAAAAAAAAAAACCAAATTCATTAAGATTCACTTCTTATACTTTCTTCGATTTCTTTCGGAGTAGGCGATGTGGGACTCTGGATACTGTAGGACACGTGCCTGGACAAACTGCTTTATGCCCACTCCTTATCTTCTAATCCGAAGATACTCACGCAGGATCTAGTAATCTATACTCCTCTGCATAAAATCCTACGTCGACTCAGTGACAGAGTTGAAGGAGTGAGAAGGAGCAAGAGAAAGTTGGCGGTTGGATTCTTAAATCTCAGGCCGACTTTCTCTGCTTCTCTGTCTCTTTATTACTTCTTTTTAACCAATGAAACTGAAAACCCAGAAAAGAAAAGAAATCAAAGACTTGAATAATTCCTGGAGATCTCAATCGAATCCTATTCGGATTCAAACACTATCCAAACTTTTTGAATCTATTTATACACCCAAAAAGAAGAGGAAAAATACAAACGTCAAAATCTAAGGGTTTTGGCTTCAGAGATCTCTGCTATAGGTCCAAATATGGATTTACAACTGAAAAAGAGCTTATTGCTCCTCTTGGTATTCTTGGGATTTGTGGGGTTCGGCCTTGGCTTGGTTTCGGCTGATAACAATGGCTCTGGGGAGCAGCCATTGTCGAAGATTGCCATTCACAAAGCCACTCGTGCTCTCAATGACTCCTCCTCCATTACAGCCTACCCTTCCCTTCTCGGCTTAAAGGTAACAAATTTCATACACTATATGCTCAATGGTATTGCAATTTGATATTGTTTTGTTACTGTTATAATATTTTTGTGGACTGCTTACTTGGCTCATTCATAGAAAACCAGCAATTTTACTGTGTTAGACTTATGACCACTATTTGGCACCATATGTGCACCAATGAGATGATGGTTGCAAAATTTACTCTTTTTTTTTTTTTTTTGGCTGCATATTATGATTTTCCATTTATTAAATATATTGTCTTTGTTAATTGGGTTTTTCTTTATAACCTTGACGGTTGTTGAATCTATAATAGTTTGGATACTGCATTGGATTTCTGTGATCATCATATTTTGACCCTTTTTGGAGGTGCAAAGTTTTGTAATGTGTTTTTTATGTATATTATTACAGGGGGAGGACACTCAATGGGTAAAGGTGGACCTTGTAAACCCTGAACCGTCCACAAATGATTGGGTTGGAGTTTTTTCTCCTGCAAATTTCAAGTATTGTTCATCCCTGTCTCTATGAACTATTTAGCTTTTTGTTTTTATTTTTAATTGAATTTAGTTCAATGGAATACAAATTATCAAGTTCATTTAATATTGTTGCAACTATAGTTGAGGTACCAAAAATCATGCCTATTTATTACAGCACAAGTAGGAAATTGTGCATGATATATCATTGCAGAAATTGTAAGGAGTTTTATTTTGATGCAGTTCATCAACCTGTCCACCAGTAAATGACCCAAAAGAACAGACTCCATACATATGCACAGCACCGATAAAGGTGTGTAGGGTGTGTAAGATGTAAATCGTACATTAAGATTGCAGTGACTTGTAGAAAAATTTCGTTTACACTCCTCTAACCTATGTGTGTTGAATTTGTTGTCCCAGTATATGTTTGCGAATAACTACAATTCACAATATACAAAAACAGGCAAAGCTTCTCTGAAGTTCCAGTTGATCAATCAGCGTGCAGATTTCTCCTTCGCATTATTTTCAGGCGGGTTGTCAAATGTGTGTCCACGATCTACAAATATTCCTTTTTCTTCTTTTTTTTTCAAACCATAATTGTAACATAGATCTTTCTGAAGTTGCTTCTAGCTGATTCTGCAATCTAGACTTGTTAATAATTACATGTTTACTATTGCAGCCAAAACTGGTAGCAGTTTCAAATTCCATTTCATTTGTCAATCCTAAAGCACCTCTATATCCACGCCTTGCTCAGGGGAAGTCTTGGGATGTGGTAAGTTTATCTTAACTGATCTTTCCCTATCAAAGAGTCTCGTGGACATCTGGGTTCCAAAGCAATATATTTGTTAAAATTAAATCTACTGTTTCTTTTTCTTTTTTTTTCCAAGTTCTGAAAACTTTTATTATGTGAGTTTCAAAGCTATATATTTGATACTGAGGGCTTCCTTTTCAAGATAATATTTCACATGACAGAATGCTCTGAATGAATATTAAATCCGTAGGTGCTTGATGCTAGTACGTTTTACCATAATCCTAGAATTGCAACGTCAATGTTATGCTCATTGGTCAACCTAGTGTTTATGCCTTGTTGTGACATATGAACTTAAGCATGCAGATGACAGTTACCTGGACAAGTGGCTATAGCATAAATGAAGCTGTTCCATTTGTTGAGTGGGGTCTGAAGCGACAATTTCCAACTCGATCCCCAGCTGGAACATTGACGTTTACTAGAAACAGCATGTGCGGTATGATTCAAAGTTCATCTACTCATGATTGCATCATAGTGCAAAGTTAATTTTAGTTATAATCCAACGTACCTTGATTGTCAACTCTCAATTTAAATGAGATATACACTTATCAAAAAAAAAAAAAAAAAATTTAAATGAGATATACCACAAAGCAATCATCAGTTGTGAATTGCATGCAATTCATTGCAGTGTTCGACTAACTCTATCACTAGTTTCTGATCAAACATACCTTATTGAATTCTACTTATCCTAGACTGCATGTTAATCAGTTTCTCTAGTTATCTATGCTATTTGAGGACACTTCAAGTTGTGTGTTTTCTCCTTATGTCTTTTAATGATACTCAAAACTCTTCTAAATAAATAACAGCTCACGGTGGCCATTTTTTCTAGTGTCCAAGAGTTTATGTTTGATAGTTAGGTTGCCGATTTGTGTATTTTCTTGGCTTGTAATAGATTTTGAACATGGACTCTTATCACTCTCACAAAATTTTAACAACCTAGACCCTATTGCATACGAAAGTGCAATTAGTGCAGAATGTAGGTCTGTTCCATAAGGGGTTTCCTTGTTGCTCTGTAGGTTCACCTGCACGGACAGTTGGCTGGCGCGATCCTGGTTTCATACACACAAGTTTCTTGAAGGACTTGTGGCCAAACTCTGTGTAGGCATTTCAAGATTCTTTTTCCTTGACATAGACCATTCTATGACTATCTGTCCTGAAGGTTGTTGTGATCTATTTTCAGGTACACTTACAGGATGGGCCATATCTTATCTAGTGGTTCAATTATCCGGAGCAAGTTATATTCATTCAAATCATCCCCATATCCTGGACAGGACTCATTACAGCGAGTTATAATATTTGGTGACATGGGGAAGGTACTATTCTGTATTGACTTGGAGAAATTTATAACAAAAAAGAAAAAGAAAATAAACTTAGTCGTATCTTTTTGGAAGGAGAAATTCAATGTTACCTAACTACACACCAAGTACAGGACATCCTTAAATTAAGACGTCAAATAACATCTTGGTGGCTTCTCACATAAAATATAGCAGAAGTGATGAGATCTGACATTATACTGTTGGATTTTATGAGCCAGAACGATTTTCTAGGCCTGTCATTCCCTTTGGTCTTTTAACTTGATCAGATCATTCCTTACTGCTTTCAAATTCTCTTTATTCTATTATTCTGATTTTCTGGTCCATATCATAAACTCCTTATGTTGTTGGCAAATAATATTATCCTTTTACTGAAGAAGGCCATATTGGAAGAATGTTTGATGGGCACCACCTAATTCATCGACTTGAAAAACCAGGAGATAAGAATAGCATGACCCATTTCATTTTCTGATTGATGAACTAGACTGTAGCTAGGGATTCAAGACTTAAATGCTAGGCTTTCCCTAACATTTACATGTTTGTTTGTGCGTGTTTGTTGTTATAAAGGCAATTTGAGTCAATAGAGTTTCTTGTGCTTGATGCACAAATAAAGCAATCATCATTTCTTTTTATGTCTTTTAGGGAGAGCGTGATGGCTCAAATGAGTATAGTAACTATCAACCAGGTTCACTGAACACTACTGACCAACTCATCAAGGACTTGGAAAACATTGACATAGTTTTCCATATTGGAGACATAACATATGCAAATGGATACATCTCGCAATGGGACCAATTCACTTCTCAGGTGGAGCCCATTGCATCAAAAGTCGCATATATGATTGCGAGGTTTGTGCCCTCCATAACTTATACCCATTTGTACATAGTTTGGTTTTAGATATTATGGTTGAAGAATCTTTTTTTCATTTCTCCTGCAGTGGTAATCACGAGCGCACTTGGCCAAATTCTGGGTCCTTCTATAACCATATGGATTCAGGTGGAGAATGTGGTGTGCTGGCTGAAACCATGTTCTATGTTCCTGCTGAGAATAGAGCTAAGTTTTGGTGAGTTGCATTCTACTTTATAATTAGTTTTAAGTATTTATAGTAGTCTTAATGTGTGAATGGTTCTCAAAGATACATAGACAAACATACAAACCTCTCTATGTCTAAGTTGTAAAGAGAGAGTTTCCTCTGGAACTAGTGATAGACACAAGAGATAGGCTACATAGAAATGGGTCATCACAAGAATAAGCTATTCCACCGCAAACAAGTTAAACAAAGCAGTTTGGTCTGTTATTTTCATCATTGCTGTAGATTAGTGCCTTCTAATTCTATTATAAAAGCTTTTTTGTCCAATTTCTTAAATAAGAACTATGAATATGCACAGGTACTCCACGGATTATGGAATGTTTCACTTCTGTGTAGCCGATACTGAACATGACTGGAGGGAGGGATCGGAACAGTACAGATTCATTGAGAATTGCCTTGCTTCTGTAGATAGACAGAAACAACCTTGGTTGATCTTTGCTGCTCATCGTGTCCTTGGATATTCTTCTGACTATTATTATGGCTTGGAGGGATCATTTGAAGAGCCCATGGGAAGGGAAAGCATGCAAAAGCTTTGGCAGAAGTACAAGGTGGACATTGCATTTTATGGCCATGTCCATAACTATGAGAGGTCATGCCCCATTTACCAGGTACAAACAAGCTTGAGGATCTATGAATCCATGCATGTGTAGATTTTTTTCATCATGCATACATCAATCGGCTCATTGCAGCAGGGTTGTTGAAAGTTAGTTTCCATTTTTTTTGTTATTTTAGAAGAGAAAGTATTTAATATATTATATTGTTAATTTGCTGGCGGTGTAGAATCAATGCGTGAATTCAGAAAGATCTCATTATTCAGGCCCTCCAAATGGAACAATCCATGTTGTTGTTGGAGGGGCAGGGAGCCACCTATCAAAGTTCAGCCAAGTGACACCCAAATGGAGTCTTTACAAAGATTATGACCATGGATTTGGCAAACTGACAGCATTCAACCATTCGTCTCTCCTCTTTGAGTACAAGAAAAGCCGCGACGGAGATGTATATGATTCCTTCACCATATCTAGGGACTACAGAGATGTCCTGGCTTGTGTACAAGACAGTTGTGAACCAACCACTTTGGCATATTAAACTCTACCTTAAAATTCTTTCAGGGAAACTTAGGTGATGGAATTGTGTTATTAAAATATTATGATAATATTAATATAGGCTGCCAAATATAGTTTTTTATTTTATTTTTGCTGTCCTGCTAGTTGGTTGCTATATTATCACTTCTGTCCTGTTTTTATATTGATATAATTGTTTTAATCTTTGAAATAATGCCTAAAACGAAGGTGGGGGTGTTCCACGGGGTAGTTCAATCGGCCGCCTCATGAAGCGAAGGTCACTAGTTCTAATCTCCCTTCCTCTCCTTGTGTGGACATAAGGGCTTGAAAGGAATTCCATCTTATAATGTTCTTAACAAAAGGAACATGAAACTGAAAGGCCTATGGGAAGATTTTTATAGATAAACCACTGAGAATTTTCCTCTTCTGGGTATTAGCTTGGTTCCATGACCCTGATTTCCTGAAATATATATATATCCTTGGGCTTTCCTTTGATTTTGATTGAGAAAAAGAAAAAAAAAATTAAAAAAAGATTTGCAAATCTAGAAGATGGATAAATTGATGTGAATTGGCATTATTAAATGCTTTGTTTTTGTTTTGTTTTGTTTTTTTTTTTTTTCTCATTTTCCAGGTGGACTCTCTTCTTTTAAGATTTATTACTGTCTTTCATAAAGGAATGTTCCTAAAATAAAACTATATATACTTGAGGAATGCTTCTATGCATTCGCCAAACCATCTCCAGACCATCTCTCCTTAAATTTTTTTTATTTTTTTATTATTATTTTTTTATCTTTGAAAAAATCAAGATGCACTTGGAAGAGATGGTATTGAGAATGAAAAGAAGAATATCTCTATATACTTTATATTAAATTTGAAAATATTCTAACAGTGGCTTGTCACGGGTTGTTGACATGTTGTAAAGTGGGCATGATGGCCTCAAAGAACACTAATAAAAAGAATGACGCAAAATAAATAAAATATAGTTAGGACCTAACTTGCTCAGAAAAAAAATATATATAATAAAATATGTTACACATCTTTCTAGAAATAAAAATAAAATAAAATAAGTAAAATTTGAGTTGCACATGTTAGATTTTTCCCACATGGTCTGCTTGTCAAAAATACTTTAGTAGTTTTCTTTTCGCTTAAGAAACCAATTTTGTTGAACAGAGATTAAAAAATATAAGGTGGTCGTTGACTAATTATAAATTAAAAAATTACTTTTAAAGAGCTAAAGCAAACTTTAACAGCTACCCCTTTGGTAACCTTATCTTTTTCTTTTTTTCTTTTTTAACGGCTGGTGACCTTATCATTAATCCATACGTATAAGTTATAACAAGAAGTTAGACATTGTCCGTTTGACTTTGCGATTTTGAAAAACGTGATTTGAAATGCGATTTTTAAAAATACAGTTGTAGTTTGATTTTTAAAATTGTAATTTAGCCTTTAAAATTGTGCATTTTCAAATCACAATTTTTTAAAAACGCAATCTCAAACAATTTATTTTTTGTGATTTGGTTTGAAATTGTACTTTTTGCATATGAAATTACAATATCAAACGCACCCTTAATAAAGTTTAAAGTTTAAACTCAGAACTTTGATTTTATTACCATATTGAAATACCTATTATCCTAAAAATTAAACTAATTAAAAATAGTGAATTTAAATATTAGGGAAATAAATACATTTTTGTTATTAAAAATGATGAAAACTGCCTCTTCCAATTGTCAAGACCCCAAAGAATCATTGGACCTTTTTATTTAGAGTAATACTATTTTTTATAGCCCTTGTGTTTAAAAGCATTTTTACCATTTTCCCGTCTTTTCCTCCCTTAGAATTAAAAGTAGAAAAGACCTCCCTTTGTTATAAACAAAAACAAACCTTTTTTTTTTCTTTGTTACGTGTTAGTGAGTTATGAATATGATATGTTAGGTCCAATAATGCATGTTCATAAAATCATAAAAAATTTTTTTTTGAAAAGGTAGTATTATCATTAATAAATTTCCAGAAAATGGAGCATCAAGACTCCATTAACAATCACAAAGATAAAGCTAAATGCTCCATCATAACGATATCGCTAATACAACTTGGAGTTATGTCACTCCATATTCTATCATTGACATCTTTTGTAGCCGCTTTCGCCAGCCGATGTGCCGCCTCATTTGCTTCTCGAAACACAAAACTACATCTCCATCTTGGCAAAGATAATAAAATGCGTTTTGTATCGTCAATTAAGTGCCCAAACCTACTCCATGTGCTCATATGAGAGTTTATTGCCTCCACAATCTGTTTTGCATCTCCTTCTAACCATAAATTTTGCAAACCCAAATCTCTTCCTAGGCAGGCTGCTTGAAACGCTGCATATGCTTCCCCCATTGTCGGCTCCAACATTCCTTGTCTAGTCTTGCTCATAGCCGCAATGACCCGTCCTTTTTCGTCTCTAATCACAACCCCCACCCCCACTTTTCCATTTGATTTGAAAATTGAAACATGTGACACGTATGTAATTATTATTTAGTGTTTAATAATTATTATAAACATCGTGTCCCATATGTCATGTCTTCTATCGGTTTGGATTTCTTGAGGATTGTATGAGACATGCCGTATTATCTCATTATTAAATGCACAAACTTTTAACATAAAATACTAGAATTTGCGTTGATTATAGAATATGTTGAAGATAATATAATCTGTTTGTTTAGTGCTTGCACCAATTTGTAATAAATTATTTAGAATTTTAAAAGTGACTTAAAATTTTTTGTGGTAAATATAAATGACAATAACCCTCCAAACCGAACTTCCTTTTGAAATTTTGACATAAAACGTTAGAATTCCATATTAGCACTAATAATAATACAATGTGTCTCCTACAATAAAAATATAAAATATAAATATAAAAAAAATTATTTAATCAAAATTTCGAACGAAAGTTCAGACTAAAAAGTTATTTGTCATTTATGCTTTCCACAAAAAATTTTAAGTCACTTATAAAATTGGAAATTAACACATCCTCCAACACCAAAATCGATCGCATGAAATAATGATCTTAAGGGTAATATACCCTTTGGTACAAATTCTTTATAAATTGACATATTCGTCTACGTCACACTTATCAGTCCGATCATTAATTAAAATGTGGATGGTCTCAAGACACTCATTTTTATAAAATATACATCTATACGGGAAGTTGCTAAAAAATTATAATAAAAAGCAAACATTTTTTTTATGAAATTTCGTGAGCTTTAAAAACATAAAAAAAAATAAAAAAAAAAACACGTGGGAGGGAATATTGGTGAGTATAATTGTTAGTCAAAACCAGACAATCACACACCAACTCTTTGCTGCTTATATAATATACAGTACCTGTGGACGTGGTCTTCGTTTCTGTCCCACACCGCCTAACTCCTAAGCCTCCCTTAATGGTTTCTCAGACCTTCAGCTGAGTTTCCCACCTTCTTTTCTCTCTATTCCTTCACCCATTCCAGTACTTCTCCTCCACCAAAAAAAAAAAAAACAGAAAGCAAAAGAGAAATGGAAGACAGCTCTCAGTGGTTGAAGATGATCTTGATGACTGTGCTCCTTTTGTGCCTGCAAATTTTGGGCTTGGCTTCGGCTCACGGCAGGGCAGGTGATGCCATGCATCCACTGTCTAAGATCAACATTCATAAAACCACTCTTGCCCTCCGTGGCTCCGTCTCCATTAAAGCCAGCCCACTCATTCTCGGCTTGAAGGTACAATATTATTTCTTATTTTTAGCCTCTTTCAATTTTCCTTTTCCCTTTTGTTTTCCAATTCTGCATTTTTAGCTATATATATATATATATATATATATATATAGGTTTATTGAAGTAGCGAAAGAGATAGAAATTATAGATGGACAAATTCTTAAGGATGGAAAATTATAGAAATTAAGGAAAGTCAAATGTCTAAAAGTGAACTAACTCAAGACAGAACTCAGTTAAAAGGGATGAAATTGATTTTGAAGATCACTCAAATTATTCTGCATCAGATGGATCCACTCGAGCCAAATTCGAGTGGATTTCTAGCGGAACAATATGCCTGGACTTGGCTCGAGCCATCTTCTAGCGGACTTTTAGCGGAGTTCGAGCCAACTTCTAACAGACTTCTAGCAGAGTACTCTACACGCCCCGTTTGTCCTACATCATTTATGGTATTTACTTCATACAATGCTCCTAAGGGTATTATAATTTTCTAATATTAGAAATTCACTTACAGGTTGATGTGATAGTCCATAATAATTCGTAAAATGATTATACAAAAAATTTGACTTTTCAATTTAATTAATTAATGGTTAATTTCTCAACTATTTACTCTTAATTATTTTATCAATTATTGACTGCCTACCGCATTAATTTATAGGGATAAATAGGAACAAAAGTTGGCATTTTCTAAACCCGCCTACCTAAGGATTCTCTCAATTCATAGCTCATATTAGACTTTAAAGCATTTAAGGTAGATAGAGTTCCTAAGTTGCCACATCATTTAAAAATTTTAAAAGATGTGACACCATATATACTGTTATATGCCATAAACTCTAATATGGATTATAAAATATTTCTATTCAATTATCACTTGAAATTTAGATGATTTTATTTTACATAACTTCTACTTCACTATGTGCACTATTGAAGTTGAGATGATGTTATCCCGCTTAACTTTTGCATCACTATGTCCGCCATGTAGTGATGATGATTTTAAACAAGCACAATGTGGACTACCATGTTTACGTTTTAGTGGTCATGATAATTTACCATGTGAATCGCCAAGTCGATTTGTAAAAAAATTATAGTCAAAAATATAATAACCCTATAAATGGTTATGAGATTATTTTAGTTAGGATTGTGACCCCCATTTTATAGATTTTAAAAGAAAAAACATTTTAAGAAGAGAAATGATAAGGGTCAATAATTTTTTTTTAATATTTGGCCAATCTCATTTTACAAATCAATTATTAGATTTGTGAATTTATGTGGACCCTACATAAGTCAATGATAAACGCCACAAACTTAATGGTTAATCTATTAAGTTTGTAAGATAATATAAGTCAAAACTTAAAATCAAGTTGCAAAACGATTGTTTTTCTTTTCATTTAGCCGATTGTTCCTAAGAGGTAGTTCAATCAGTTAGATGTTACGCCTCATGAAGCGGTGATCACTAGTTCGAATTCCCTCTTTCCCTCTGGTGTGGACATGTAAAAAAAAAAAAAAAAAACAGCCAAAAACAAGTTAATTTATCGGACAAGAAAACAAATTTTGGGTATCATGGAATAAATAACATGATTTCAAACTAAAACTAATACAAGTAATTAATTAGATATTATATTAACTATACAAGTGATTAGTATACAAAAAATATTTATAAATAAAAAGATTATCCCTAAGTGTGCCAATTCTTGTTATTGGGATATGTTGAAGTGTGAGTATAAGACTATATATGTCAACTATAATTCAATTCATTTAATTAAACGAGTCAGACTTTTTAATCATAATCTACTAATTTCGTGTTGGGTTCATGTAGCAAGTCGTGTAAAAACTTTTCAACCCTAAATGGAGTGTCGGGTTTAAACCTTATCGAGACATGAATATAAAATTATATATGTCAACTCTAATTCAACCAATTTAATTAAACCGGTAATAATCTCAGTTCCACCGGGTTAAATTTATATTGGGCTCGGATCGGATTGCTTCAAAAAGTTGCCGCCGCCGCCGGCCATACTAGTATCAGGTGACGTGAAATCTTCCGTTCAATGGCGTTTACCTCCCAAACTGCCTAGAAGTCTCGAGGTTTCTTACAAGTAATTCCAACTCATGCAGACTTTCTCTGCTTCTCCTCCGTTCAAGCATTCCACTTCTCCTTCTTAATACGTGAAAATCTTAAAACCCAACGAAAATGCAGAAAAGTCAAACACGGATAGTGACGGATAATTCTAGGAATCTAAAATGGCATCCAAACCCTCCAATCTCAATACACGATCCCAGAAATGGAAGAGAGCTGTCGTTGCCTAAAGGTTTTCACAATGTTTGTTGTGCTTTTGTGGTTGGCAAGCTTGAGATTGGCTTCTGCTCACGTAATTGGGTATGGGGAGCAGCCACTGTCCAAGATTGCCATTCACAAGGCAACTTCTGCACTTCGTGAGTCCGTCTCCATTCAAGCGAACCCAGTTGTTCTTGGGTTACAGGTACAAATTAATTTCATGGTCACATGGCAAAACATAATAATAGAGAATGATAAATGGTCAACTCTTTTGTTTTCATTTATGGGTTTTGCTTTGTAGCAAGAAGTCTTAGAGTTAATTTGTGTAAATTGGCTTTTGGGGCTGTGGTTTATCGTCTTTGGAAACAAAGGAATGATTGGGTGATTCGTACTCGTGTTATGGGAGCTGTGAAGTTTAAAAATTCGTCTGTTAACAAAGCTATTTGTTGCAGATGGGGTTTACAGGATAGTATCCTCTGTAAATAAATTTGTGTTTGTGAGTTTTCTGCAGTGAAGTTGTCTGATGTAAAAGGCGTGAAAATTTCACCAAAGTTTTCTGTAGTGAATGTTTGCTTTTGATTGTATGGGGTAGTTGGTAGTGAGCTGTGTTTTGTTTGGTTTAGTTGAGCTGTTTGTAGCCTAACTGGTAGAGATAAAGGGTTTGAGTTGAGCTGCTGTTTGCGGCCGAGTTCCAGTTTTATCTGGAGATTGTTTGTATTCTGATTTGTTGATTAGCAAAGTGAAGCTTCCTCATAAAAATATAAAAAAAATTTACAGAAGTTACTTCTGGAAAATCAAAAGGCAAAAAGTTAAACCAACTGTGTGCCTTTCATAACGATGTTGAATTCGTTATTCATGATGTAGAGTTAAATCTTTGATGTGGGTTTTTAATCTTTATATGATTACAGGGCGAGGACACTGAATGGGTAACTGTGGATCTTGTAAACCCAGATCCTTCTGAGGATGATTGGATTGCAGTTTTTTCTCCTGCAGACTTCAAGTAATCTACCTCTCTAGCTTTATCAGTTTGTACAGGAGTTTTTTTTTACCAAATAATGGAGATTATAGTTGTGGGACTAAAGTTTCCTCTGTTAATGCATAAATTGAAGGAGTATTTTTGCTTTGAATTGGCAGCTCATCAACCTGTCTACCAGTGAATGATGAAGATCAAGAACCATATATATGCACAAGCCCGATAAAGGTGTGTACAATTTGAATTGAAAAAATGAGATTAAAGTAGCAGATAAAATTGGTAAATTCCTCAAATTTGGTTTTTGCTTCTCTAACTTATGTGATGGTGAATATCTTTGTTGTAGTTCAAGTATGCAAATTCCTCCAATTCAGAGTATACAAAAACTGGCAAAGCTGTTTTGAAGTTCCAGTTGATCAATCAGCGGGCAGATTTCTCCTTTGCAGTTTTTTCAGGCGGTTTGACAAATGTGTGTCCCTGGCTCTTTTGCTGTTCTTATGCTTCATAAATATGTTCATATATCTTTGAACTGGACTTGCTAGTGTTCTGTTTCTTCTCACCCAAGATCTGTGAAAGTGTCTATACTCATTTCATGTTACTACATCTCTTAACGTCCAGATTAACCAATTTTTCTTCATGTGTACTGATAAGTTATTATGTTACTGAATACTGCAGCCTAAACTGGTGGCAGTTTCAAATTACATTTCATTTGCCAATCCTAAAGCACCTCTATACCCACGCCTTGCTCAAGGCAAATCTTGGGATGAAGTAAGTTTACCCAAATTAAAGATTCCTCTTTTCTTTTCTTCTTCTTCTCTTCCCTTTTTTTTTTTTTTTTTTTTTTTTTTTTTCATTTTTGATCTTTTTAAGTCTTAAATCAGTATGTTTGCAAGGTAGAAGTTGATAAAATTCAACAAGACTTCTTGTTTTAAATCAATTCCATATAAATGCATGAAACTCCAGCTGTTATTAAAATTTTCTAAATGAACTCTTCTTATGGTTTGGGCTTTGCAGGGACATCTATACATATTATACAATCAGAATTTTTACTTAAGCTCTTGATGTTATGCAGATGACAATAACCTGGACGAGTGGCTATGCGATAGATGAAGCTGTTCCATTAGTGGAATGGGGTCTGAAGGGAGAAACTCAAACTCAATCTCCAGCTGGAACATTGACAGTTGATCAGAACAGCATGTGTGGTATTATTCATTCGATCTACCAATAATTTGACCCCACTGCATACTTTCCCTTATGAATTGCAAATTGATCATACCATGCTTGAGCCATTCAGTGATCACAAAAGTGCTTTATATTTACTTAACTGTTATACTAATGAACTTTTTTTTTTACAAGTAACTGTTATACTAGTAAGCTATTTATTACAAAGCAATATCAGGTTTCTAATGCATTTGAGAGTTTCTATGAATTATGTTCCTTAAGTTACTTATGATGTTTCTGAGCACACCAAGTCCTTTGATTTCTGCTGTAACCTTCAAAGAGAGCTGAAAGACTCTTCTCAATAAATAGACTTCACTTGTGGCCATTTCTATGCTTTATTAGAATACAATATAAAGTTTTATGCTTCAAAATCTTGCCAAATGGGTAAGTTTTTATTTTCAAAACATGACCTCTTTGTAGAAAATTGTAAGATGTAAATGAAAGAGAGTAAAGCGGAAGAACATAAAGAAAAGACACAAGGATTTTCGGGTGGTTCGACGTTAGATGCTTATGTCCACCTATAGGGAATTGCCCTTAGGGCTACATTTGTAATGAATTAGGAAAAAACGCTAGCCACATCTGCGCTATCACTTCAAAAAGACTAGTCAATTTATAGTATTTCCTAAAATTCCTTACAAAGCTCAGTTTCACCTAGTAATTAAGCAATGCAGGAGTTATCATCCATGAACATCTCTTATATACCACCCACTCTTTGTGTGGGCTACTCATCTTCTCAATATGGGACCGGGTGTTATAAACTCTCCTCTTTAAACCCCTGACGTCCTCGTCAGAGCCACGTCATGCAGTGTTGACAATATCACATGATGCATCACTAAGTGGCTCTAATACCATTTGTAACGGCCTAATAAAAAGTTCTAACCACATTTTACTCTTATTGTCTTGGATATTTTTATAATACAAATGACCCCATTTTATAGGGGAAATGTGGTAGGTGAAATGAATACAAACAAGGTAATCAAATCCTAGTAATTTGATTACAATCATCCAACTATGGTAAATGTATTGATAAGAAAAATATCAAACCGAATATGGCAATCCTATATTCTACCAGTCTTGTCACTATAAGCACAGGTTTTTACAACCTAGACTTCAGTGCATTATGATAGTTCAATTAAAGGTGTTTGTAGGGCTGTTGCATGATGAGATTTCCTTGTTACTCTGCAGGTTCCCCTGCACGGACAGTAGGCTGGCGTGATCAGGGTTTTATACACACAAGTTTCTTAAAAAATTTGTGGCCGAACTCTGTGTATGTTTTTAATTGCATTTTCTTGACATAAAAGTATCCTGAAGTGTTGATGGTATATGTTGACCGCTGTTATAATGGTATTTCAGGTACACTTACAGGATGGGTCATCTCTTGTCCAATGGTTCATATATCTGGAGCAAAACCTATTCTTTCAAATCATCCCCCTATCCTGGACAGGACTCGCTACAACGTGTAATAATATTTGGCGACATGGGGAAGGTAGTATTGAGTACTGATGTAATGAAATTTATAAGTATTAAGAGTGTTGTTAGAGGTACTATAGCTTTTTTTGCAAGTTGCTTACAAACTAACATGGTAGTCCATGTGCCAAGAGCAGTTCGCGTGGTACTCATTTTTATAAAATGTGGACTATCCCGTGAGTTTGTAAGAGAATTATAGTAAAAGTTGTAATATACCAAGCATTTTCCAAAAATTAAATTATAAAAAGAAGGGAAAAAAGTCACCTTTTGAAAGGAAAAATCCATTGCTCCAAACGAAAATCGTAAGGCAATGTCACTAACACATCTACTAACAGCTTTGTTTCTGACCGACAATGTCAGGATACGAGCTCAATGTTTTGAACTTTAGTAATTTCCTAGTGCCTATTACTATCTTTGGCTTGTTGACTTGATAAAATTGTTCTTCATTGCCTTCAACAAACTCTACATTCCATTATATTTATTGCTCAAATCATAAATTCTTGATCCCATTGGCAGTTAATGTCATTGTTTTCCCTGAGAAGACCTGAGTGGAAGATTATTGTCATTGCTAGGAATTTAAGGCCCATATGCACTCCCTTCACTTTGCATCTGTGTTGCTAGCTAAGTTGAGTTTATGTATTTTTCAGGCTGAGCGTGATGGTTCAAATGAGTACAGTGATTATCAGCCAGGTTCACTGAATACTACCGACCAACTCATCAAGGACTTGAAAAACTATGACATAGTTTTCCATATAGGAGATATGACATATTCAAATGGATACATCTCACAGTGGGATCAATTCACGGCACAGGTGGAGCCCATTGCATCAACTGTCCCATATATGGTTGCAAGGTTTGTGCAACTGTTCATTGCTTGTTTCCATCCATACATGAAAGTTACTTGATAACACTGGTTAAAGAATCTCTTATGTGATCATCTTGCAGTGGCAATCATGAACGTGACTGGCCAGATTCAGGATCCTTCTATCAAAATACAGATTCAGGTGGGGAATGCGGTGTGCTTGCTGAGACCATGTTCTATGTTCCTGCTGAGAATAGAGCTAAGTTCTGGTAAATTACTCTCGAGTGGGCTCAAACTCCATATTTATTTGAAATGGGGTAAACTGTGAGTAATGGTTTGAACTATGGACATCTATTCTAATATTATATTAAATTATCACTTATCTGAAAAAACTTAATTTGATAGGAAAAGATAAATTTAATTATATTTAATTAATATGTTAACACGAATAAACCTGCCTTCTCAAGAATACACTAAGAGCATCCTCTGGAATTAGTACACAAGAAGGTAGATTACATACATATGGTTCATCAAAAGAACCACTAACTCGCCCAGGAACCTTGGTATTGCACTTAGCTACAGACTAGTGTTTTGTCACTCAGTGGCCATATTACTTGGTGTGTTAGATCACACCCTAAGCACCTAACAACAGTCTGTTTCCCTGGGGTGAGGTTTTGATTCCCACATTTTTGGGAGCAAAAGCATCTCTACATATATGGTGTATTTGATATGTCTGAGATGTTCCAGCACAGAACTGGTAGGTGCTTTTATATTTGGTTAAACTGGTTAGAAGGGAGTTTAATTCCTGTCATAACTTGTCCAAGAGATCAGCTTGGCCCATTTTCCCAACATTCCTTTGTTTTTGCAGGTATTCAACAGATTATGGCATGTTTCACTTCTGTATAGCCGACAGTGAGCACGACTGGAGGGAGGGAACAGAGCAGTACAAGTTCATTGAGCATTGCCTTGCATCAGTAGATAGACGGAAACAACCATGGTTGATCTTTGCTGCTCATCGTGTTCTTGGATATTCCTCCAATGATTGGTATGCCGAGGAGGGCGCATTTGAAGAGCCCATGGGAAGGGAGAGCTTGCAGAAGCTTTGGCAGAAGTACAGGGTGGACATCGCATTTTTCGGCCATGTCCATAACTATGAAAGGACATGCCCCATTTACCAGGTAAATGTCCATGTGCAACTTTCGCCATGCACACTTTGATATACAATTCACTATGAGAAATGTTTCTTTGCATTCTAGCGTCCATCTCACGTACATTTTCGCTGAGTTGGCATGCTCCATCCACTATTGATGCTTTTTTTCCTTTTTAATTAAAGGTTGATGGAACATGCCAACTCAGCGAAAATGTATACGAGATAAACGCCAAAATACAAATAAGTTTCTCATTCACTATTAATATCATTTGGCTGCGTTGGTATAGTTTGAACAATGATATATGAAAATGCTCTTATGCAAGAGCCTCTGTCACTAGCAGCAGGATAATACTTTAAGCAATCCCAGCTGCATTGTTGATTTTGTTAGCCAGCTCTTACTTCAGCATTGTAGATTGTAGTCTTTCTGTTTTGAATTTCCAAACTGTGCACTGAGTTTGAGATCACTTTCACATGGGGCTAGCAATTTTTGACATGAACCCAACATGAAATTATCGGATTATGGCTGAGGGGTCTGACTAATTTAATTAAATGAGTCTAAGATTGAACTATATAATATTATACTCATAACTCGACACGACCCGAACTTGACAAGTGAACATGAATTGTCATTCTACTTTCATGCCCATGTCTCTAACTCTTGTTCTTTTTGTTTTTATCAATGCTGGTGTTGTGTAGAATCAATGCGTCAATTCAGAGAAGTCACATTATTCAGGCACCATGAATGGAACAATCCATATTGTCGTTGGAGGGGCAGGGAGCCACTTATCAGAATTCACCACAGCAATACCCAATTGGAGCATTTACAGAGACTATGACTTTGGCTTCGGCAAACTGACAGCATTCAATCACTCTTATCTCCTTTTCGAGTACAAGAAAAGCAGTGATGGAAAGGTATATGACTCCTTTACCATTTCAAGGGAATACAAAGATGTCTTGGCTTGTGTACATGACAGTTGTGAACCCACCACTTTGGCATCTTGATCTGTATCTTACAATTGTTTGAGGAAAACTTATGCCTGATAAAATTTGGCTCCAGTATCAAACCTTCCATTGATGCAATTGAGTTGTTATTAAAGCAATAAAGGCTATGATTTTTTTACTTATTATTATAGATGATACAGCTTTTATCATAGAGCAGCCGCCAATACGATCCCATACAATTGGCATCCGAATTGCACGCAATTGGGGCATCCTTGTAGCTCCCCTTTCTGTTGGGTTGGTCAAATGGCATGCAATTCAGACCTCCAATACCAATGGTTCCTCATCAAAACTAGCGGTTGTGTAGCATTAATTCGTAACTTAAAACTTACAATTAAGAAAACATTAAAAACTTTAAAAAAAAAAAAATCGTATGTTGCTCAAACTTCCCCTAATCCTCTAATTCCTCAAATTTATAGGGTTTCATTCCCCATTTCTGTTTCGAATTTGCAAATCTAAAACTTCTCTAATTCCTCTAATTCTTTCATGCGATTTGTTGCATATTTTTTTAAAAAATATTTAAATGGAAGAATGAGAGAATGAGAGTCGACCCTTAGTTTGGAGAGCAGGATGCAGTTGGTTTGAAAAAGCAGGTTTCCAAAATAGGAAAATATGATAAAAAAATCCTTACAAAATAATAAAGTCACCCAAGTCATCTGATTTTTTTGGTTTAATTTTTTTTTTTTTTTAAAAAAAAAAAAAACAAATGCCAGATTAGCTCAGAAGAACCCCAAAAGGACATCAGTAGACGTTGTAGCATTTCTATTTGCTAACTAAACCTTTTTTGTTTTAATCACTTACCAACTATGGAATGATTTTAATGCCTCAAACAGTGAGTTTCTGAAAAATAATGAAATTGGAAAAGAATAGCATAATTCAAATTTAAATAAGACTTGAATAGAGAAATAGAGAGAAAAAAACATGGAAACTTATAAAGATATGAGTTTGTTATTGAATAAAATATTATTTTGCAAACTTGTCATCTTCTTAGCATTTAATTTGTTTCCCATTTTATTTTGAACTTTGGACTTGTGCAGCATAATTTCTATATTTTGAATGTTTGGAATAAATTCTATATAATGCATGTGCCTCCACATGAGGACATGTGTAGCATAATTAGCATTGAATATTAAATTAATCCATGTCTCAAACTTTTCATTATCAGATTGGCGGTTGAGATCAAAATTTATTTTTGTTCCTTTAAATTCTTATTGCTACTCAATGCTTATTAGTATTATTTTTATTCTGTTCATTCTTCCCAAGAATATAACGTTTAAAGTTGGAGAAAGGGTTTTATTTAAGAATGTCTTTAATATTATTTGATTCTATTATTTAATGCTGCCTTATTTCAAAAAGAATGGAAGGTTGGAGAATTAAGTTTTTTTAAAAATCAAATGATATTAATGTTTTTTTACTTACTTTACCATAATTAGGGGCTTAATTACATAAAGAATATTGAATATAATTAGGCCTTTAAATATTTTTTTATGAACGAAATCCTTTTTAATTTTCATTAACTGGGGGGCCTTATTAAATTAGGAAAAATGATAATTTCACACATCTCCATCTAGTGAATCGGTGAATCCACCATTGAATTTGTGTGAGACCCAAATGAGTGCACAAGTCCAATGAAATGGATCCATTGAATTTGTAAAAAGAGTTGGTTGAAAGATGGTTATAAAGAATGATGTGTGTAACATGCATTTTAAATTAAGAGCTTTGGGCGGCCACCTAATGGTAGAGTTGACCCTTATCATATGGGCTATGGCAATTTACATTTTAATAGTTGGTTAATAGAATAAATATATGTAGATTGTCATGTAAGTTTGTAAACGTATTAAGTATCATGTACAATTTTAGTGATTTGCCACATTAATTTGAAAGGAATTTATGGTGAAAAATGTGGTACCCTAGAAACCATCATAAGATTACCTTAATAAGGATTGTGACCCCAAATTTGTCGGACAAGGAAACAAATTTTGGGTAATAAGAAATAATTAACGCATCTGTGATTGATTCTGTTGTACATATATTTTGATTTTAAATTAAACGTAATTAATTAGATATTAATACTTACTAAATAAAAACACTCTCCCATGAGTCCATGACGAGAAACCTTCCATTCAATGGGTGCTGCCTCCCAAGCTCCCTGATGTCTTGTGGTTTCTCACAAGACAATTCATCCGACATTCTCTGCTTCTCCTCTGTTCAAGCATTCCTCTGCTCCTTTTTAGTACGTGAAGAAAATCTTAAACCCAAATGAAAATGAATAAAAAAAGTCGAACACGTACGGAAAGACACAGATAATTCGAGGAATCTGAAATGGAATCCAAATCCTCCAAACATAAAGTAGGAGTTAGAGATATGTCATATAATACGGTCCCAGAAATGGAACAGGGCTGTCGTTGCCTGAAGGTTGTTTTGTGTTTGGCAAGCTTGAGCTTGGTTTCAGCTCACGTTATTGGGTATGGGGAACAGCCACTGTCCAAGATTGCCATTCAAATGACAACTACTGCACTTCGTAAGTCCGTCTCCATTCAAGCAAATCCAGTTGTTCTTGGGTTGCAGGTACATTGGCAAAAATCTACACAAGTTTCTTCTGGGAAAATCCAAAAAGCCTGTGCCTTTCATAAGGATGTTGAAAATTCATGATGTATTAATTGAAGTTTTGATGTTCATGATATTTCAATATCTACAGGGTTAAGTCTTTGATGTGGGTTTTTTTTGATATGATTACAGGGGGAGGACACAGAATGGGTGACCGTGAATCTTGTAAACCCAAATCCTTCTGAGGATGATTGGGTTGCAGTTTTTTCTCCTGCAAACTTCAAGTAATCTAATATATCTCTAGCTTTATCAGTTTGTTCAGTCTAGCTAATCGTTTTCTGTCACAAGTATGATTGAATAGAATGTGCAACTTAGTCTGGTCTGCATCAATTGGCAGCTCATCAATCTGTCCACCAGAGATTATTGAAGAGCAAGCACCACATATATGCACAAGCCCGATAAAGGTGTGTACAATTTGAATTGAAAAAAATGAGATTAAAGTAGCATATAAAATTGGAAAATTCCTCGAACCTCTAACTTATGTGATGGTGAATATCTTTTGTTGTAGTTCAAGTATGTAAAGTCCTCCAACTCAGAGTATACAAAAACTGGCAAAGCTGTTTTGAAGTTCCGGTTGATCAATCAGCGGGCAGATTTCTCCTTTGCAGTTTTTTCAGGCGGTTTGTCAAATGTGTGTCCCTTGCTCTTTAGCTGTTCTTATGCTTCATAAATATGTTCATATATCTTTGAACTGGACTTGTTTGTGTCCTGTTTCTGAATATTATGTTATTGAATATTGCAGCCTAAACTGGTGGCAGTTTCAAATTACATTACATTTGCCAATCCTAAAGCACCTCTATACCCACGACTTGCTAATGGGAAATCTTGGGATGAAGTAAGTTTACCCAAATTAAAGATTCCTGTAAAATCTTCTGATGGGTATTGGATACCAGGTCCTAACTCCTAAGCAATATGTTTGTCAAAGATAAATTTCTATTCTCAGTTGTTTTTCTTTTTTCATTTTTGATCTTTTGTAAGTTCTAAATCAGTATGTTTGCATGGAGCAGTTGCTAAAATCAATAAGAGTACTTCTGGTTTTGACACGAAGACGATGCTCATCCAAGTTCTTCTGATAACAAGCAGAATTTTTACTTAAGACTTTTGATATTATGCAGATGACAATAACCTGGACGAGTGGCTATGCAATAGATGAAGCTGTTCCATTCGTGGAATGGAGTATGAAGGGAGAAACTAAAACTCGATCCCCGGCTGGAACATTGACAGTTGATCGGAACAGCATGTGTGGTATAATTCATTTCATCTACCAATAAGTTTACCACACTACAGACTTTCCCTTATGAATTGCGAGTTGATCATACCATGCTTGTGCCATTTAGTGATGAAGAAAGTGCTTGCTATGAATTACAAAGCAATATCAGGTTTCAAATACATTTGTGATTTGCTATGAATTATGTTCCTCAAGTTACTTCTGATATTTTGGATCAGAACACTAAGTCCTTTGATTTCTACTGTAACCTTTAAAGAAAGCTGAAAGACACTTCTCAATCAATAATACTTCTCTGTGGCCATTTCTATGCTTTCTTAGAATACAATATAAAGTTTATGCTTCAAAATCTAGCCAAATGAGTAAGTTTTAATTTTCAAAGCATGATATCTTTGTAGAAAATTGTAAGAAGATGTTAATGGAAATGTAAAGTGGAAGAAGAGAAAGAAAAAGAAAAGACACCAGGATTTTCAGGTGTTTTGGCGTTAGACGCCTACGTTCACCACTAAGGAAAATATCAAACTGAATATGGCAAACCTATATTCTAACACTCTTGTCACTATAAGCACATGTTTTTACAACCTAGACTTCATTGCATAATGAGACTTCCATTTAACTTTGCAGGTTCACCCGCACGAACAATAGGCTGGCGTGATCAGGGTTTTATACACACAAGTTTCTTAAAAAATTTGTGGCCGAACTCTGTGTATGCTTTAAGTTACATTTTCTTGACATAAAAGTATCCCTGAAGTGTTGATGATATATGTTGACCATTGTTATATTGGTATTTCAGGTACTCTTATAGGATGGGTCATCTCTTATCCAATGGTTCAGTTGCCTGGAGCAAAAGCTATTCTTTCAAATCATCCCCATATCCTGGACAGGACTCACTACAACGTGTAATAATATTTGGTGACATGGGGAAGGTAGTGTTGAGTACTTATTACAAGTCATTTACAAAACGAGCCAATCGTCTATGTGACATTTATCATGGTAGCCATTAAAACATGAACTACCACATAGCAGTTCACGTGATACTAATTTTTGTAAAATGTGGAAGAAAATTATAGTAAAATCCTCTTCGGACCCTTCAGCTTGCAGCTAGTACTTAATGGTTTAAGGTTCTTTATCTACTCATATACCTAGACATAGAACTAGATTAAGGTTACACCTTGAATCTGTCCACTAACCTTGCTAGTTCTTCATTCATTGTACATTTTACAAATAGAGTTAATAGATAATAAATCTTCAAAAATAGATGGGCAGCAGCTGATATAGCTAGAGTTTGCGAAATAGGAGCAAAAGAAGCTTCTAAAAGATGTCATTTACTGGTTTCTGAACTAGAAGGGAAATAGCATTCAGAAGGGTGCTTGAGAACCATTGCTAGGAGTTGCCCTTCAATTTGCATCTGTGTTGGTGGCTAAGTTGATTTTCTGTATTTTTCAGGCTGAGCGTGATGGCTCTTATGAGTACAGTGATTATCAGCCAGGTGCACTGAATACTACCGACCAACTCATCAAGGACTTGGACAACTATGACATAGTTTTCAATATTGGAGATATGACATATTCAAATGGATATGTCTCACAGTGGGACCAATTCACGGCACTGGTGGAGCCCATTGCATCAACTGTCCCATATATGGTTGCAAGGTTTGTGCAACTGTTCATTGTTTGTTTCCATCCATGCATGAAAGTTACTTGACAACACTTGTTATCTTATCTTTTATGTGATCGTCTTGCAGTGGCAATCATGAACGTGATTGGCCAGATTCTGGATCCTTCTATCAAACTAAAGATTCAGGTGGGGAATGCGGTGTGTTTGCTGAGACCATGTTCTATGTTCCTGCTGAGAACAGAGCTAAGTTCTGGTAAATTGCATATACGTTTTTCCAGTAACTTATATATATATGTTTTTAGGCATGTTGAAATATTAGGATGAATCTTAGCAGTGCAGGCATGTTGACACAAATTGTTAAATTACCCATGTGTAGGCACAAACTTCATATTATTGGAAATGAAGTAAACTTATGAATCAAGTTTCAAACTTAGGACATTTGTTCTAAAACAATGATAAATTATCACGTATTCGACAAAAATAAGCATATAGAAAACAGGTAAATTTAATCATTTAATTAATACATTAACACGAATAAGCCTTCCTTCTCAAGAATACACTGAAGAGTATCCTCTGGAATTAGTACATTAGAAGGGAGTTTAATTCCTGTGATAACTTGCCCAAGAGATGATCAGGTTGGTCCATTTTCCCAACATTCCTCTGTTTTTACAGGTATTCAACAGATTATGGCATGTTTCACTTCTGTATAGCTGACACTGAGCATGACTGGAGGGAGGGAACAGAACAGTACAAGTTCATTGAGCATTGCCTTGCATCAGCAGATAGACGGAAACAACCATGGTTGATCTTTGCTTCTCATCGTGCTCTTGGATATTCCTCCAGAGATTGGTATGCCGAGGGGGGCGCATTTGAAGATCCCATGGGAAGGGTGGGCTTGCAGAAGCTTTGGCAGAAGTACAGGGTGGACATTGCATTTTTCGGCCATGTCCATAATTATGAAAGGACATGCCCCATTTACCAGGTAAAATGTCCATGTGCAGCTTTCGTCACACAAATCCAAAACGAATTTAGTGAATTATGGTTAATGGGTCTAACCCGTTTATTTATAGGTCGGATTAAAGTTGACTTATATAGTCATGCATCGATACAATTTGAACCCAACATCCTACTTTCATGCAATGTCTCTAACCTTTTTTTTTTTTTTCAATGCTGATGGGGTGCGTAGAATCAATGCGTCAATTCAGAGAAGTCACGTTATTCAGGGACAATGAATGGAACAATCCATGTTGTCGTTGGAGGGGGAGGGAGTCACTTATCAGAATTCACCACAGCAATACCCAATTGGAGCATTTACAGAGACTATGACTACGGCTTTGGCAAACTGACAGCATTCAATCACTCTTATCTCCTTTTCGAGTACAAGAAAAGCAGTGATGGAAACGTATATGATTCCTTTACCATTTCAAGGGAATACAAAGATGTATTGGCTTGTGTACATGACGGTTGTGAACCTACCACTCTGGCGTCTTGATTTATATCTTACAACTGTTTGATGAAAGCCTATTCCTGACGAAATTTGGAGCCAGTATCAAACCTTCCACTGATGCAATTGTGTTGTTATTAAAGCAATCAATAAAATTCCATTTTTATCATAGGGCAGCCAGCAATTGGCACCCGAATTGCATGTAATTCGGACAGAGACCCACAACCCACGAGTCACGACCAAGCATGGCCGTGGGTCACAGTTTCTTTCACCTTTTTTTCAAATAGGAATATTTTGAGAATTTCATGGTCGTGGTCGTGGGTTGTGTGTCTCTGTCTCTGTCCAAGCAAACCCTCTTCATTGGAGCTCAACGTTTTTGTCGGTGGAATCCTCCCAATACTTTGACGATATCCTTCTGGAACAGATTTTGGCTGTACAGAGCAATGTCCATCTGAACGTGGTCTGAGAAGGAAGATGGAGCTGACTAAACGTGTAGGGGTGAAATAACGGTTAGGCTAAAACCGCTAACCGCAATCACCTAGGCGATTAATAATTTTTACTAACCGCCTTCGTTAACCTGGTAGCGGTTAACCGCTTTGGGATAACCACTTTTTTCTAACCGCTTTTTTGGGCTTTTTTTTTAGACTAATTTTGGGCTGGTTTTGGACCGGTTTTGAGCCGGTTTTGGACCGGTTTTTGGCTTACTTTAAACATATTTTTTGCTCATTTTAAACGTTTTTTTTCTCCCTTCCATGGCCATTTTAGCATTAAAAATTGCTATATACCAAAATCTTGTTGGTCACCTTCTACAAATCTACACATCATATAATATACAAATAAAATTACAACAAAATCATCACTTCACTTGTAGTCTTATACATAAACTCAAAAAAATTCAAAAACTCACAAGCAAGTTCATAAACTCACATAGAAATAAAATAAAACATAAACAAGTTCATAAACTCACAAGCAACCAAAAAAATTAACATGGTTGAACTTGAAGCTTGAGCCTATTTTAATCAATCAAAAAAAGTTCATAAACTCACAACTTATTGTTATTTATTATATGAAATATATGTATATATAATATAAATATATATTATATTTAAAAAAAAGCGGTTAGCGGTTAGCGGATTTCCAAAACCCACTAACCGTTAACCGCAACCGCCTAGGCGGTTAGCAGTTTTTACTAACCGCTTTCAAAGTTGTTAGGCAGTTAGGCGGTTAGCGGTTATAACGGTTAGCGGTTGCGGTTAGGCGGTTTTAAATTTCAACCCTATAAACGTGGGTGTGGTAATGGGAACTTTTTTTTATATATATATATAAAATAAAAAAATAAAAAAAAAATTTAATTGAGGGTAAATTTAAAATTGGTTCAAATAGGGTTTGGATTTTTTTTTTTTTTGACCTAAGGTTCAAATTCTATCATAAATGGTACATGATTTACAGGAATATATATATATATATATATATATATATAAACATTCAGCCATTAGATTTGTAGGGTCTACTATTGATTTATTTGGGGTTCACATAAATTCTAAAATTTAATGATTAGTTTGTAAGATGATTATAAGAGAAATATGAGCAAAATATTGACATAAAGCATTTCTCTTTAAAATATTTGTTTTAAGAAAATAAAAAAACGTTAACAAGACATCTTTCTTTCTTGTGAGAAAATGAACATATATATATTTTGTATTGGAAAATGAACATATTAATCTCATGGAAAATAGGATTTGTCCATTTGAGTATCTATTTTATTGACACGTATTTTTTTTTAAAAAAAATTAAATAATATAAAATCATATTCATGATTTCCTACTATTTCAAAGAAAGTGTAAATTTTCAAATTACAAAATATAGGCAATTTATTTGTATCGAAACACTTGAAAAATGCTACCTATTAAAAAAGTGACATGTTACAGTTGAAAATTTGTTTTCTATGTTGTAAAAAAACTGTTTTTTGATTTTCTAAAGAAAAAAAGTCTATGCAAAAGTGATAAAAAAAAATTAAAAAAAAAAACATTTTGAAATGGAAATTATTTTTAGTTGTCTCGATAACATGAATAGGTACCATTTTTCAAGTGTTTCGATGTCAAGAAGCTGCCTAAATTTCGTAATTTGAAAATCTACACTCTTTAAATTTGTAGAGAATCATAATCCTATAAAATCATATACACTATTAAATATATTAATTTCAAATCTTGATTATGAAATAATCTAATTCAAATTATATTCCTATAATCATGGATCTTTGTCTTCACGTTTTTGGTGGAAGCGAAATCACGGTCAGAGCAAGAGAACATCTTAAAATGGGGTGCCCCATATAGGGGTCCACCCTTGGCCCTTGTGATTCTATTATGATTGTGTCTTTTATTTTCAGGGCACGCAGTACACGTTGCTTTTTGTTTGAAGTGAGTAAAAATTATTATTATTATTATTATATTATTATTATTTTAATTGTATGTATGTTATAACATTTTATTAAATAATATGTATAGTTCGCTTAGATTTTTTTGTCTTATTGTAATTGGATTCGGCTTACATATTGTTATTTTTTTATTTTGACATGTCCGCATAAGAGGAGGAGAGGGATTCAAATTAGTGACTTTCGCTTCATTAGGCGTGATCTCAGCCGATTGAGCTATCTCTTGGAGACTACATGCTTTATTTTAAGCAACGATCAAGATTGAATCTCTTAAAATCTTTATTAATTTTCTCTCTTCTATTAAAAGCTTCTCAAAATAGGTCAATTTTGAAATTCAATCTTGACCATTGTAAGCCAAATCCATTGTAATTATACTCGGCTAGTTACCTTCTATGTTATAGGGCAAAAGCATTACGTTTTAAAGCAACAAACGTGCTTTAGGCTCTTTTAAAAAAAAAAAAAAAAAAAATCAAATTGACGTTTAGGTTTATTATAATTTCTAACAAAACACATTTTTTTCCTTTTAAAAGTTGAAAATTATGTTTAGTCCAATTTGCTAGTCAAAAGTATGCATAAAGATTTCAATAAATTAAGAAAAACATATCTCTCGAATCCACGTCACCACTACAGATAAAAGTATAGGGGACAGAAGTGGATTGTATTGTGATATCAATAATTAGATGCATTTGTTTTTTTTTTGGCCATATCGTATGTGGCAAGTCCGTTTCTGGATGCCATCTTAGCATCTTTGATCTTTCTTTCTTTTCTTTTTTTTTCTTCCCTCTCACACTTAACACGTTGAAATAAGATATTATTATGCTTTTTTTCTTTTCTTTTTTTTCTTTTTTTGGTGGCAGGAGTCAATTAATGCAAGAAAGACAAGGAATAGAAAAATGCATGCTTTTTGATTGCTAATTTCTTTACTTTAATCTCACTTTAACATTTTTTTTTAAATCTTATATGCTTTGTTGAGTTGCTAACAAAGCATAAGGATCAAATTTTGTTTTTATATGAAAAAATAAATACAATTACAATATTTTACTAAGGTAAAAAAAAAATAAAAAAATGTTCACATTAACCATTTTTATATAAAAAAGTTGATGTAAAATGAAAAATAAAAAATTACATGTCCTTTATTGCAATTTTTAAACTAAAATCACTTTTTAGTTTTGTTACCAAGTAGACAACTTTTAGTAGCAACACTTTTGACAAAAGCTCTTTATCCAAAAGCTATAATTTTCATCGCAATTCCAAACATGCCTTAGACAAAATTTTCCCTCTTTCTTTATCTTTTTTCTTGAAAAACTTCTCCGGCTGTCACTTTCAGCCTTTCTCATTGGCATTGCCTTGATCCAACCATCAACTTTGAATGCCTTTAATTTACACCTTGAGTTTGAGGGGGGTGTTGGAATATTTTATATTTTTTAAATTATGTTTATTAATATTTTCATTAATAAGTTATTTCTCTTTATGTTAGAAAATTTTTATTCTCTATTATTATATTTCATTGTAAGGTTTACTCTCTTCCTTAATTAGTTTAGGTCTACTTTAGGGTTTCTTGATTACTACTCATTGTCTCTCTATAAATAGAGAATTATGTAATATTGTTTCACACTGTGAATAGACAAGATGTAGCTCAAACGTCTTTCTCCGCTTTCCCTCTCTCTTTTATTTCTCTTTTATATTTTAGTATTTTATATTTTATATATATATTAACAGTAACAAATTAACGTTTTACAATACATAACCAACAAACAACATCCATCCTTTCTCGGCTCCAACATTATCTCACAATCTTAAATGTTTTTTGTTTTAACTTTCAAGTGATAGTACTGATGTGTGCCCACCATATATATGCTCATATGGCAAAGCATTTGCTGTCGATTAAGCTATATCACTAAAAATAGAAATGTCCTCGAGTGGTAATTTAATCGGCTGTGAATTACGTCTCATGAAATAGAAGTCATTAGTTCGAATTCCTCCTCCCCCTTCCATTGTGTGGACATATTAAAAATAAAAAATAAAAAAAATCACTAAAAATAGAAATGAACCTCGTATGTTACTATTAATTGCCATATCATGGTAATTTAATTATGTACCATGAAGAGCAGGGTAATGTTGATGGATAATATTCTCCTTTAGCTGCATCGGGTGATGAATAATTAACTTTAAGCTTTAGATGGATTGTCTCATCAGAGTCATCACCATCTAATCTGCAAAGACTTAGACCCTTAGCAATGATGCCCTTGTGGCTTGTAGGCAGTGTTTGTCAATGGCCTGGACCGGTAAAGTACCGGGCCTCTTCTTCAATCCAAAAAAAAAATTTACTTTTGCCTCAAAATTAATCCTAACATTCCTACTTTTTATATCACATCAATCATTTTTTTTATTATTATTCAAATAAAAAAATCACTACAAAACAATTTTTATTTTACATTTTTTCATATAAAATATATTTGTTCACTTTTCTCCACAAAACATTTTTACTAAAACCAATTAAATACATATTCCTAAAAGGGCTAGAGTGCCGGCCCTTGACCCTCTGGCCTCTTGGCAAACACTACCATAGGGTCGGCTGTGAGGAAAATGACAAATTCATGGCCAAACAATATAAGAAAATTTTGTTTGGCTTTTTTGCAGCTGGAAAAGCATTGAAGAGAAATATTGATGAAACAATACCAACCAAAATACTGATTTCAGCAATAGCTATCAAGGGGAAAGGGGAGAAAGAGCGTTAAATCAACACTTAACCAAAAGCTTTGCAGACAAGATATAATGAATTTAATCATTTAATTAATATTTTTCTTTTAAATAAGTAATGTCATTTAAGAGAGCATGCACCTTAGAAGAAGCTGGTAGTCTGGTAGACTAAGAAAGCAAGCATGAGAAGTTAGATTGTCTGTTCCACTTCTGCAGCCACCAAGAAGGATGTATGAACAATTAGAGGCATTAATTAATTGGTAAGCATGTTGCTAGAAAGTATTAAGCTTTAATAAAAAGATATATAGACACAAATCGGCACAAAAAATACGGCAAAAAAATCAATAATTACATAAAGGGCCAATAATTGTACATGCCTTGTTTGATTGAGCAAGGATAAATACACCATTCCCCCCTACTTCTTAATTATATGATCAATATACATAATACCTAGCTGTTACCATCTAACTCACACCTTTCCTGCCTTATTGTTATTGAGTCATTTTCCTATTTAGCCTATCCCTTCATTGTGCAAGTCAGACTATGCTCCAATCAAAATTTAATTAAAAAATTAAACAAAGTTGAACCAAAATTTAACCTCAGCTTTAATAGTTTCGGCTGTCAATTTCGTCTAATTAAGAGAAACTAGTTCCTCGATCTGGGAATTCCTGCACCAATAATCCAAAGATAGCCAACTCAATCTCTGATGCTATCTCTCCTACCTACTCCTGATTTCTCTTCCACCCACCAAATTCATTTCTGAATTTCAACCGTGTTTGCCTAAGGAACAGAGCGGTACTGTAACTGGAACGGTACTGTCCTAGCTACAGTATTAATACTATAGATGTACTGAAAAGCCCCTCACACAGCCCAATAAGCTGCAGTGAAATTTATTCCTATCTAACCAAACCACCGAGCCACCCCCCCTAACTCTTCTTTCTCTTTCAACGAAATTTTTTTAAAAAAAAAAACAAAACTGCATCTACAGACTACAGCTTCTTCTTCTAGTATGCTTCTCCCACAAGTCCTCTTTCTCTCTTCTTTCAACGAAAAAGAAAAAAACAAAACAAAACAGCATCTACAGCTTCTTCTTCTAGTAGGCTTCTCCCACAACTCCTCTTTCGACGAAAAAAAAACCAAAAAAAAAAAAAACAAAACTGCATCTACAACTTCTTCTAGTAGGCTTCTCCCACTGCTCCTCTTTCACTGCAACTTATTGGGCTGTGTGAGGGACTTTTCAGCCTTTTGAAAATAGAAGGAGGACTTTTCAGTACATCTACAGTACTGATACTGTAGCTGAAACATTACGGTACTGCTCCGTTCCTTAAGCAAACACTGCCTAAATGATACGGTTGGCGAGACGTGAGTCGACTCAGTTAAATTTACGGTCATTTCCTGCAGAGGTAGTCACATGCTTGAGGCTACAATAATAATAATTTTATTTTTTTATTTTTACCACGTTACTTCCTGGGACCAGATGATATACGTACGGAATTTATCTTTCACCGACATTAATTAGCTACTGTTAACTTTTCTTTTAAGACAGTACTTTGTGGCTTTTGGATTCCCTCCAATTCACATGGACCAGAGGACAGCCGGTCCTTGTTCAATCAGGAGCAAAATTCTCTAATTTTTTTTTTTTTTTTTTTAAACAATTCTACTCCACCGGTTCCCATAGGATACCAGTCCTACTTTGTGAATGGCTCGAACAAGTACGGAAGGTGGGGGCAATGGTTTTTTTTTTAAGAAAAACTTTTTCTGATACATTTCTCTAAATTAAGCATAAAATTAACCAGAAGGATAAGTTATTTGGTTCAAAAGGCTGAGCGTGTGATATAATTAAGTTTGAGATATGTTATTTCATCCAAACATGATCTTCATTATATAAGCAGGTGTCATGCATAAATCATCCTGAAAGCTAGCTATGGCTTCAAAGCATGATTTTCCCTTTTAAAATTTACCCGTTGAGTCATAGCCTAATTCAATTTCATCATAACATTAATTAAACTTAAAACAACTAATAATAATCAGACAAGTAAGGAAATTTTCATTACGGAATTCAAGCTCACGCCCTAATGAGATGTCTCAACTACTTAAAATTTCATTGAGACCACTAAAACACCGTTACTAATAATTTTGTTTAGTACTATTGAGTTAAGAATGTGATACACATGTTAAGTACAAAAACAGGTGGTCTTTGCTCTTTATATAGCACCAGATGTCTTCGTTTCTCTCCCACACAGCATAAGCCTCCATTAATGGTTTCTCACATCTTCAGCTGAGTTTCCCTTCTTCTTTTCTCTCTATTCCTTCACTCTTTCCGGTACTCCTTCTTAACCCAAAAAACCAAAAACAAAAGAAAATATAAATGGAAGACAGCTCTCAGTGGTTGAAGATGATCTTGATGATTGTCGTCCTTTCGTGGCTGCAAATTTTGGGCTTGGCTTCGGCTCACGGCAGGGCAAGAGATGACGCGCATCCACTGTCTAAGATCAACATTCATAAAACCACGCTTGCCCTCCGTGACTCCGTCTCCATTAAAGCTAGCCCATCCCTTCTCGGCTCGAAGGTACCAATATTTCATCTACATTGCTTATTTTTACCCTTCAAGATTTCTTCTTTTCCTTTTGTTTTCTAATGTGATTGTCCTCCTTCCAATTCTGCATTTTTAGCTACCTATGGCTATACATATTGGTTTATGGGAAATCATATAGGTCATATTAATTTTTCGGGCCCGAACATAATATATTTTTTAGGGAAATTATATATAAACTCCTTCGGTCAACACGCCTTCATTAAAAACTCCCTAGGTGTTTTTTTTCCGAAAATTGACTTCCTGAGTCAATCGAAACTATAATAAACTCTCTACCTTCAAAATTTTTTAATAGCTGTTAGGGCCACTCAAAATTCTCCGTTTTACCTTATTAAAATATTAATTTTTTTATTAATTTAATTTAAAAAATTAAATCTTAAAAAAAAAATTGAAGGGTGGCCACCGCCACCCCTGGCCACCCCCAACCCCTATGGGGTGGCTGTACCAGGGGTGGTTTGCCCACCCCTGAGGTGGCTTGCGGCTAGCCCCAGGTGGTTTAGGGTGCAGCGAGCCCAAGGTGGTTTGGGGTGGCTCAAAAATACCCTTTCACCCATGGGTGGTTGGAGCCAAATGGGTGGTTTGGGTAGCCCAAGGCCACCCCATATGGAAAGGGGTGGCAGGAGAAGCCCCCTACGACACCCCAAATCACAGGGCCACTCCCCATTGGTATTTTAAAATTGGAGGGGTTGCCAAGGGTGGCGGTGCCGCCACCGCCACCATTCAATTTTTTTTTTTAAAAAAAAAGATTTAATTTTTTAAATTAAATTAATAAAAAAAATTAATATTTTAATCAGGTAAAATGAAAAGTTTTGAGTAGCCCTAACGGCTGTTAAAAATTTTTGACGATAGAGAGTTTATTGTAGTTTCGATTAACCCAATGAGTCAATTTCTGGAAAAAAAAAAACACCTAGGGAGTTTTTAATGAAGGCACGTTGACCTAAGGAATTTATATATAATTTCCCTATTTTTTATTATCTTGTGTCTTTTCCTTTGAAAAAATAATTTTATGTCTTTTCTTTAGTTTATTTTCTTGTTAACATTGAATGTATTAATTTTTTATATATTAATTTAATCTTCAAACATAATATATTTTTTATTCGTACACTGACTCTCATGTTTTAATATATTTTTCAATTGGCCCCTTCCCATAAATATGTCTGGCTTCATCCTATTGGATACCAACAGGACTAAAAAAAAGGCTAATAATTTATCGGACAAGAAAACAAATTTTGGGTAATAAGAAATAAAGAACCTGATTCAGCATCTGTTGTACATATATTTTATATCAACTACAATTTGTATAATTGGTTTTAAATTAAAAGTAATACACAAAGATCTACGTACATAATATTAATTTAAGTATTTGATGTGGGTTTTTCTTCATATGATTACAGGGCGAGGACACAGAATGGGTGACAGTGAATCTTGTAAATCCAGATCCTTCTGAGGATGATTGGGTTGCTGTTTTTTCACCTGCAAACTTCAAGTAATCTACATCTCTAGCTTTATCAGTTTGTTCAGTCTAGCTAGTCGATCGTTACATATAATATTGAATAGAATGTGCAACCTAGTCAATGGCTTTTCAAGAAGTAGAGTTTTTTTTTTTCCCAAATAATGGAGATTATAGTTGTGGGGCTAAAGTTTCCTCAGTTAAGTCATAAATTGAAGGAATATTTTTGGTTTTGAATCGGTGTAGGTGTTGTTGATCGCAAAACAAACCATTATAGATTAATAATTCTTTTCAAAACCAAGAATAAATCAAGAATTTACTTTGAGGTAAAATAGAAAGAAAACCGCTTCTAGAGTGTTTCTTATTGAAAACCAATGAATAATAATCCCCATAACAACTATTTATAGTAGCTAGACTCTTAAATCTAACAAAACACTGAAATAAAGTCAGTTTGGCGACCAATGCAATCTCATCGGAATAGACCTACTTACTCGTTTGGACGAGACTTGCGATAAAACCTAAAAACTAAAAAAAAAAAAAAAAAAAAGTAAAAAAGTAAAAAGAAAGACATTCTCAACTTGTTTCCGAAACAAGTTTCTCGAGTATTTGTTTTTGTATTTCTTTTAACGGCCCTTTTTACCCATTAAATGTTGAATTGGAAATTTAATAAGCTGTCGAAAGCCACCAAGTTTTCCTACATTCTATGTCGGAATCACAAGCTATGGCCTTTTATTTTTTTATTAAGATTGGTCTGATTGAATAGTGGCCTGCATCAATTGGCAGCTCATCAACCTGTAAACCAGAGAATGATGAAGTTGCAGAACCATATATATGCACAAGCCCGATAAAGGTGTGTACGTACAATTTGAATTGAAAAACTGAGATTAAAGTACGTAGCAGTTAATTAAAATTGGAAAATTCCTCGAATCTCTAACCTATATATGTGATGGTGAATATCTTTGTTGTAGTACAAGTACGCAAATTACTCCAATTCAGAGTATACAAAAACAGGCAAAGCGGTTTTGAAGTTCCAGTTGATCAATCAGCGGGCAGATTTCTCCTTTGCAATTTTTTCAGGCGGCTTGTCAAATGTGTGTCCCTGGCTCTTTTGCTCTTCTTATATCTATGAACTGTACTTGTTAGTGTCCTGTTTCTGAATATTATGTTATTGAATATTGCAGCCTAAACTGGTGGCAGTTTCAAATTACATCACATTTGCCAATCCTAGAGCACCTCTATACCCACGACTTGCTAATGGGAAATCTTGGGATGAAGTAAGTTTACCCAAATTATGGATTCCTGTAAAATCCTCTGATAAATACTGGATATCAGGTCCCAACTCCTAAGCAACATGTTTGTCATTTTTTTTTTTTTGATATTTTGAAGTCATAAATCAGTATGTTTGCAAGGAGAAGTTGATCAAATTCAATAAGATCGAGTTCTGGTTTTAAATCAATTCCCTATAAATGCATGAAACTCCAGCTGTTGTTGAAGCTTTCTAAATGAACTCTTCTTCTGGTTATGCAGATAACAGTAACCTGGACGAGTGGCTATGCAATACATGAAGCTGTTCCATTCGTGGAATGGGGTCTGAAGGAAGAAACTAAAACTCGATCCCCAGCTGGAACATTGACAGTTGATCAGAACAGCATGTGTGGTATAGTTCATTTCATCTACCAATAATTTTACCACACTGCATACTTTCCCTTATGATCATACCATGCTTGAGCCATTTGGTGATGCAGAAAGTGCTTGACTTCATTGCATAATGAGACTTCCTTGTAAGTACTCTGCAGGTTCACCTGCACGGACAGTAGGCTGGCGTGATCAGGGATTTATACACACAAGTTTCTTAAAAAATTTGTGGCCGAATGCTGTGTATGTTCTTAGTTACATTTTCTTGACATAAAAGTATCCCTGAAGTGTTGATGATATATGTTGACCATTGTTATAATGGTATTTCAGGTACACTTACAGGATGGGTCATTTCTTATCCAATGGTTCAAGTGTCTGGAGCAAAACCTATTCTTTCAAATCATCCCCATATCCTGGACAGGACTCACTACAACGTGTAATAATATTTGGCGACATGGGGCAGGTAGTGTTGAGTACTTACATAATGAAAATTATTGCTAGGAGTTTGCGAAATTTGACCAGAAGAAGCTTCTGAAAGATGTCATTTACTGGTTTTTGAACTAGAAGGGAAATAGCATTCAAAAGGGTGCTTGAGAACCATTGCTAGGAGTTGCCCTTCACTTTGCATCTGTGTTGGTAGCTAAGTTGAGTTTCTGTATTTTTCAGGCTGAGCGTGATGGCTCAAATGAATACGGTAATAAGAGCCCTGGTGCACTGAATACTACCGACCAACTCGTCAAGGACTTGAAAAACTATGACATAGTGTTCCATATAGGAGATATGGCTTATTCAGATGGATATGTCTCACAGTGGGACACAGGTGGAGCCCATTGCATCAACTGTCCCATATATGGTTGCAAGGTTTGTGCAACTAATTAACTGTTCATTGTTTGTTTCCTTCCATACATGAAATTAGTTACTTGATAACACTTGATAAAGAATCTTTAATGTGATCATCTTGCAGTGGCAATCATGAACGTGATTGGCCAGATTCTGGATCCTTCTATCAATTTACAGATTCAGGTGGAGAATGCGGTGTGCTTGCTGAGACCATGTACTATGTTCCTGCCGAGAACAGAGCTAAGTTCTGGTAAATTCCTGTCATAACTTGTCCAAGAGATGATCAGCTTGGTCCATTTTCCCAACATTCCTTAGTTTTTTATTTGAAAATGTTGACGAAATGTGCAGGTATTCAACAGATTATGGCATGTTTCACTTCTGTATAGCTGATAGTGAGCACGATTGGAGGCAGGGAACAGAACAGTACAAATTCATTGAGCATTGCCTTGCATCAGCTGATAGACGGAAACAACCATGGTTGATCTTTGCTGCTCATCGTGTTCTTGGATATTCCTCCAATGCGTATTTCGCCGAGGAGGGCTCATTTGAAGAGCCCATGGGAAGGGATGACTTGCAGAAGCTTTGGCAGAAGTACAGGGTAGACATTGCATTTTTTGGCCATGTCCATAACTATGAAAGGACATGCCCCATTTACCAGGTAAAATGTCAAGCACACTTTGATATACAATTCACTATTAATATCATTTGCCTGCATTGGTATAGTTTGAACAAAGATATATGAAAATGCTCTTGTGCAAGAGCCTCTGTCATAAGCAGCAGGATAATACTTCAAGCAATGTCCAGCTGCATTGTTGAATTTGTTAGCCAGCTCTTACTTCAGCATACCAAGTTTGAGATGACTTTTACGTGGGGTTAACAATTTTTTGTACGACTAGTGAACCCGACATAAACCTAACACAAAATTAGTAAGTTAAGGTTGAGAGGTCTGACCTATTTAATTGAATGAGTTGTCTTATTCTGTTATACAAACATAACTCACGAACACGAATTGTTACCCCTACTTTCATGCCACGTCTCTAATTGTTTTTTCATTTTGTCAATGCTGGTGGTGTGTAGAATCAATGCGTCAATTCAGAGACATCACATTACAATTCATGTTGTCGCTGGAGGGGGAGGTCACCACTTATCAACTTTCAGCACAGTAACACCCGACTGGAGCATTTTCAGAGACCTTGACTTTGGCTTCGTCAAGCTCACAGCTTTCAATCACTCTTATCTCCTTTTTGAGTACAAGAAAAGTAGTGATGGAAAGGTATATGATTCCTTCACCATTTCAAGGGAATACAAAGATATATTGGCTTGTGTACATGACAGTTGTGCACCTACCACTCTGGCAGCTTGATCTGTATCTTAAAATTGTATGAGGAAAACTTATGCCCGATGAAATTTGGCACTAGTATCAGACCTTCCACTAATGCAACTATGTTGTTATTGAAGCAATAAAGGCTATGTTTTTTTTACTTATTATTATAGATTGGATAGCTTTTATCATAGGGCAGCCATCAATTGGGATCCCCTACCATTGGCACCTGAATTGCACACAATTCGGGTGGCCCCACAAAGAAGAGACCGCTCGGGACGAGTAGATGCCATAGCTCCCCTTTCTGTTGGTCTAGCCAAATGGCATTCAATTTGGACAGCCAATTGTAATGGATCCTCATCTAAACTATACGACCAATATCAAAAGGCTCAGTTGAAGATTTTGTTTAAAAAATCATGTTGTACCAATTAATATTGGAAATAAAAAGAAAATCATAGGAAGAGAATGTTGAAGTTTAAGAACCTCATAACAATTTAAAGAAAGCGTATTTAAAGAAACAATTTCGAAAGGTAAAATAAAGTGTTAAGAATATTTCCAACAGAGTAGACAAATTTATAATAATATTTAAATTATAGAGATATTTTGAAAAAATAATAATTTAAGGAACACAATGAGACACGTGCAATGTGTTTTATTTTTTTCTATTGAAAGTGAAGAAGATGGAAAATGGAAAATTACAAGAAAATAAAACACGAGAAATAGGATCCATCAAAAAAAGTTGAGAATAAGTCAAATAAATGACGTAGCCTTTAGAGCAACTGGTGTTGCTAAAAGAGACAGTAAACATAGAGAAAGTTCCGAAACCGGAACAATCTACTAAGCCAGGAGGGTTTGGACTCAAAATTTGAGAGAGGGTTTTGAACCGGTTGGAGGATTTGGATTCAATTTCCTTTCTCTATTGTTTCTCAGTCATGAGATCTCATTCCCAAATGGGTTTCGATTTATTTTGGCTCTCACACAAGGGAGATCTCATTCAATTTCCTTTCTCTATTGCTTTGTTGGGATTAAGTCAAATGCATCAGCTACCATGCGATTGGGGCCATCTTGAGATATACTTCTTCCAATCTGGTAAGCTGCAATTTGCAGCAGTGTTGATGGTTAAGCTTTCGGCTTCTCAACAACCCAAAGCGGATGGTTTCTTTGTCTTTGAGTTCTTTCACAGGATGGGCTTAAGTTTAACACGTCTTCTCAAATCAACTTTTCTGCTCCTGTTTGCTCATCCATGTTGTGGAGGAAGAGAGAGAGAGGAGAGGGAAGAGCGAGCGAGAGTGAGAAATAGAGGTAGAAAAAATAGAACAAAAAAAAATGAAAAATAATATTTAAAGAAAGTAGAGAGTAAAATAGATAATTTATTGAAACTTGTATTTTTCAAATGAATAGGCAAAAAAAAAAAACAGTGCTTTTTGAGTAGCTAAAATGGCTATTGCTGCTATATAAATGCTCTAAAAAGTTATAAATGTGAGAACATACGGCTTTGTACACCGCTGAAAAAGGAAGGCTTACATACAAATACAAGTATATAAACTGACCACTACATCTAGAGTTTGGGTTGCCTCTAGTTAAAAAATCACTAGAGATCCTCCTGTGAAAAATTAAACTATCAAAATTGCCTCCAGTGAAAAAAAATACACTAGAGTTTTCTCCAAATCTTGCAATTTTGACCATTTACTTTTTCACAATAAATTTTTCAGTATTTTTTCACCGGAGCCTGGAGGCAAACCATACTCGAACACAAGTGATTGAAGCTTTTGGGAGAAAGAAGCACCCCAATGATCCCTTAGTAGGCAAAAGCTAACAATAATAATAAAAAAAAAAACCTCCTATCACTATAATTGATAGTCACCATTAACCAACCATCTCCTGATCATCAGAAGGCTTGTTTTCTTGTTCAATTGATGAGCTAATAGATGCTAGCAGATCATCAACTTTTAGAGGAGAATGCCGATCGAGCCATATACTGGAACATAACCTGCAAGGGTAAACTCCAAAAAGGCACAAGAGTAAGCTTTTAAAGTAATCTGGTTTATACAAAGGGGTGGGTACGTACCCGAAGAGACCCTAGCTTCTTTTTTTCTTTTGAGGTTAATAAAATATAGAAACTAGCTAATTATACAAAGGCATGCACATATTTATTTCCACAACCCAAAGCCGCAGGATTGTGAGTACCAACTACAAATTACACGGGAGGATGAACAACTGAGGAACAACATCTCCTCCAATCTTTTCATCAGACCATATATTCAATGAGCAAACATGCTGAACATTCTTAAGGCAATGATCTTTCTTTTTCAATTTTTCGTTTTCATGACTCAAAAAGGGCATAGATAGGCAAGCTTAATAGGACAACAGCAACATGACCTTCCCCTTACAGAAGGTTGAGTCGTAAGAATCTATGCCAGCTCCTAAAAGTACTGTTTTACAGCATTATTGCTTTTTCTTTGCAAATTGTGAGACATTTGTTATCTATTTTGACTAGGTACTCATATATATATAAGATGCATTAGGACATTTAGTAAGTGATAATGTCCAATATCTACTAACCTTGGAGTAACTATCTGCAAAAGCACGCGCTCGATTGGACTTGCCAAGATAATGTAAATTAGCCTTCTCAAGCTTCCCATCCAGAAAACTCAATCCTCCATTACTAATAGCGAAACGCAGAAGATTTCCAGAACACAATCCTGACTGAAAATTGGAGAAATTTAAGAAACAGAGTAAAGGAATTGGCTTGTTAAACAAAAATAATAAGGAAAATCATACTGACGCAGGAATTGGCTTGTTAAACAAAAATAATGAAGAAAATCATATGGAGACTTGTCATCTTGCTACTGACCAAAATAACAATTCCCTCACATCAATCACTCTTCATTTTTCCCTCTTTCAAGTTTTTTTTTTTTTTTTTTTCCTTTTGTTTTCTAATGTGATTGTCCTCCTTCCAATTCTGCATTTTTAGTTACCTATATATGGCTATACATATTGGTTTATGGTATTTACTTCATACAATGTTGTTGTGATCACCTCATGCCAATTGCACCAAAGGAAGCTGAAAGGAGAACAAACGGTGATAACTAGGTGAGGTGGCTCTGCCGGGCCTTCGATCGGTGGGCTTGATATTTAACCATTTGTTCTCCTTTCAGCCTCCGTCAGGCTTGGCATCCGGTCATTGTAAATACACACTACAAAAATTTATTTTTTTAGTTACGGACAAGTAGTAACGTGTATATGGGGTTACCACGTTACTAAAGTATTGTAACGTGTCGTTTGTAACGTGTCTGGCGCGTAGTGAAATTGGACGTAACAAAATGAAATTTTGTAACGTGTCAGAAACAACACGTTACTATTTGGTAACGTTTAGTAAAATCACACGTTACTACTGGTTATAACGTGGTTCATGCCACGTTACTACGAGTTGCAACGTGGGAAATGTGCCACGTTACTATAAATTATGGTAACGTGTTATCTTTTAACACGTTACAATATAGTGACGTGGCACCATTCGTATGAACAGTTGCCACGTCACTACACCCTAATATTTTTGTAGTGACACTTGCTAACTATATTATAATTTTTACTACAAATTTTGCCTACGAGCTATAATTTGTAAAATAATTAAGAAAATAATTTGACTTATCAATTTAATTAGTTAATAGCTAACTTGTCAATTATTTACCCTTATTTATTTTACTCGCATTAATTTATAAAAAAAAATTATAATAAAAGTTATAATGACTCACTTTTTCTACTTGCATGTATATATTCATGCAAGTACGTGTACGTACCCATAGATTGGCCGACAGTTTATATATATATATGTGTGTATGTGTGTGTTTGTGTTAATAAACATCTCTTTTAACCCTTTTTCCTCATTCAATTAAAAAAAAAAGAATAAAAAAAAAACAAAGGGTTGTTTGGTCTGATATGCAAAAGCATGTTGTTTGGGCCGACAGTTACCTTTATTTACTTTTCGAATTGCCTACGTTGTCAATCCTACGTAGATATCATGACACGGCACCGGGAGTGGAACTAACACTTAAAGTTTGTAGGTAAAACTAAAACACTAAAAATTTTGGAAGATAAACTTCTAATTTTTATAATTTTAAAAAAATGTACGGACATTTTAAATTTTTTTTGAGAAAACATGAGGCTTGGAGGGCTTCAGCCCATGCATGCCACCAAGAGTGGTGTATAATTGATTATATATATTAAATTATTTAGATATTTGTAGGCTTTGTTTGGCAAAGGCCACAAAGGCCTGATACTATTCTACACTTTTTTTTTTATTTTATCAATATTTTTATTTTTTATATCACATTACATCATATTAATCACTTTTTATTACTATTTAAATAAAAAAAATCATTATAAACAATTTTTTTTCTTTCACTTTTTCGTATTAAATATTTTTACTTTTTCACATTAAACATTTTTACTTTTTTAACGTGAATCAATTTTTACTACAATTCTAAGCCACTAAAACCTCAAAAGCCAAAAAGGAACCGTGTTAGAAACATCTTTTAACAATTATACGAATATTAGAAATCATATATATACTTTTCTTGATGGCTCATTCCACGTAGCGTAGGGGTCTAGATCCCCTTTTCATCTATATTTTTCTACCCATTTTTGTCAAAGCTAAAATGACACCATCGTGATAATCATTTGAGAAAGTAATTATCTCCATATTTGTTTTTTTTTAAAAAAAAAAAAAAAACAAAGTAGCAATTTAATATGGTATTAGAATTATAAACGACTAACCACAGTTTTCAATCCTGAATTATACTTTTCTATTTTGTTCTTTATCTTTTGTTTTAGATTGATTTCAATCACAATCACGAAACCTTTTGAGTTCTTTATCTATTAACAAAAGAGTAATGATCTACGTTACGCGGCGTGCGTGAACAGTAACGCACGCCGCTGACGTGGCTGATGACGTGGCACATGCCACATCGTAGCCTCTGGTTTTAAAAAAAAAAAAAAAAAAAAAAA
>NC_081543.1:1417386-1426509 GCF_901000735.1 Corylus avellana
ATACCATGCTTGAGCCATTTGGTGATGCAGAAAGTGCTTGACTTCATTGCATAATGAGACTTCCTTGTAACTCTGCAGGTTCACCTGCAAGGACAGTAGGCTGGCGTGATCAGGGTTTTATACACACAAGTTTCTTAAAAAATTTGTGGCCGAACGCTGTGTATGTTTTTAGTTACATTTTCTTGACATAAAAGTATCCTGAAGTGTTGATGATATATGTTGACCATTGTTATAATGGTATTGCAGGTACACTTACAGAATGGGTCATTTCTTATCCAATGGTTCAGGTGTCTGGAGCAAAACCTATTCTTTCAAATCATCCCCATATCCTGGACAGGACTCACTACAACGTGTAATAATATTTGGCGACATGGGGCAGGTAGTGTTGAGTACTCACGTAATGAAAATAATGTATACGGTGTTGATTAATAAAGTCACATTGTCCGTAAACAAGACCTTGGGCAACTTTATAAGGAATGAGCAACCTTCCTTTATAACCGGTTTTATAAGATGAATTAAGCTCATAAATTTCTTTAAGATGGGTTTGAATTGAAACACCCATCCTAGGTAGCTACTGTCATCGAGTTTGGATTGACAGAGATGCGGCCTACAAGTGTGGGATGGTGTTGAGGAATAATCCCACATTGCTTGTGGACAACATCTTGAGCATGTTTATAAGGGGTGAACAATCCTCTCTTATTGAATCGGTTTTGTGAGATGAGTTAGGCTCATGAATTTTTTATACAGTTTGCAAAATTGGGGCAAAAGAAGCTTCTAAAAGATGTCATCTACTGGTTTCTGAACTAGAAGGGAAATAGCATTCAGAAGGGTGCTTGAGAACCATTGCTAGGAGTTTAAGGCCCATATGCACGCCCTTCACTTTGCATCTGTGTTGGTAGCTAAGTTGAGTTTCTGTATTTTTCAGGCTGAGCGTGATGGTTCAAATGAGTACGGTAATAAGAGCCCAGGTGCACTGAATACTACCGACCAACTCATCAAGGACTTGAAAAACTATGAAATAGTTTTCCATATAGGAGATATGGCGTATTCAGATGGATATGTCTCACAGTGGGACAAATTCACGGCACAGGTGGAGCCCATTGCATCAACTGTCCCATATATGGTTGCAAGGTTTGTGCAACTAACTAATTAACTGTTCATTGTTTGTTTCCTTCCATACATGAAATTAGTTACTTGATAACACTTGTTAAAGAATCTTTTATGTGATCACCTTGCAGTGGCAATCATGAACGTGATTGGCCAGATTCTGGATCCTTCTATCAATTTACAGATTCAGGTGGGGAATGCGGTGTGCTTGCTGAGACCATGTACTATGTTCCTGCTGAGAACAGAGCTAAGTTCTGGTAAATTCCTGTCATAACTTGTCCAAGAGATGATCAGCTTGGTCCATTTTCCCAACATTCCTTTGTTTTTTATTTGAAAATGTTGACGAAATATTGTGCAGGTATTCAACAGATTATGGCATGTTTCACTTCTGTATAGCTGATAGTGAGCACGATTGGAGGCAGGGAACAGAACAGTACAAGTTCATTGAGCATTGCCTTGCATCAGCTGATAGACGGAAACAACCATGGTTGATCTTTGCTGCTCATCGTGTTCTTGGATATTCCTCCAATGCGTATTACGCCGAGGAGGGCTCATTTGAAGAGCCAATGGGAAGGGATGACTTGCAGAAGCTTTGGCAGAAGTACAGGGTAGACATTGCATTTTTCGGCCATGTCCATAACTATGAAAGGACATGCCCCATTTACCAGGTAAAATCTCCACGTCTTATTACCCCTACTTTTATGCCGCGTCTCTAATTGTTTTTTCCTTTTTGTCAATGCTGGTGGTGTGTAGAATCAATGTGTCAATTCAGAGACGTCACATTATTCAGGCACCATGAATGGAACAATTCATGTTGTCGCTGGAGGGGGAGGTCACCACTTATCAACTTTCAGCACAGTAACACCTGACTGGAGCATTTTCAGAGACCTTGACTTTGGCTTCGTCAAGCTTACAGCTTTCAATCACTCTTATCTCCTTTTCGAGTACAAGAAAAGTAGTGATGGAAAGGTATATGATTCCTTCACCATTTCAAGGGAATACAAAGATATCTTGGCTTGTGTACATGACAGTTGTGCACGCACCACTCTGGCTGCTTGATCTGTATCTTAAAGTTATACGAGGAAAACTTATGCCCGATGAAATTAGGCTCAAGTATCAGACCTTCCACTGATGCAACTGTGTTGTTATTGAAGCAATAAAGGCTATTTTTTTTGACATATTATTATAGATTGTATAGCTTTTATCATAGGGCAGCCATCAATTGGGATCCCCTACCATTGGCACCTGAATTGCACACAATTCGGGTAGCCCCACAAAGAGGAGACCGCTCGGGGCGAGTAGATGCCATAACTCGTCTTTCTATTGATCTAGCCAAATGGCATTCAATTTGGACAGCCAATTGTAGTGGATCCTCATCTAAACTAAACGACCAATATCAAAAGGCTCAATTGAAGATTTTGTTTAAGAAATCATGTTGTACCAATTAATATTGGAAATAAAAAGAAAATCATAGGAAGAGAATGTTGAAGTTTAAGAGCCTCATAACAATTTTGTTGGACCAAAGTGTATTTAAAGAAACAATTTCGAAAGGTAAAATAAAGCGTTAAAAATATCTCCAACAGAGTAGACAAATCTATAATAATATTTAAATTATAGAGATATTTTGAAAAAATAATAATTTAAGGAACACATTGAGGCACATGCAATGTGTTTTATTTTTTTTCTATTAAAAGTGGAGAGGAGGGAAAATGGAAAATTACAAGAAAATAAAACACGAGAAATAGCAACCGTTAAAAAAAGTTGAGAATGAGTCAAATATATGACTTAGCCTTCAGAGCAACTGGTGCTGCTAAAAGAGGCAGTAAACATAGACAAAGTTCCGAAACCGGAACAATCTACTAAGCCAGGAGGGTTTGGACTCATGATTTGAGAGAGGGTTTTGAACCGGTTGGAAGATTTGGATTCAATTTCCTTTCTCTATTGTTTCTCAGTCTGAGATCTCATTCCCAAATGGGTTTAGATTTATTTTGGCTCTCACTGTCTCACACAAGGGAGATCTTATTCAATTTCCTTTCTCTATTGCTTTGTTGGGATTAAGTCAAATGCGTCAGCTACCATGCGATTGGGGCCATCTTGAGATATACTTCTTCCAATCTGGTAACCTGCAATTTGCAGCAGTGTTGATTTTTAAGCTTTCGGCTTCTCAACACCCCAAAGCGGATGGTTTCTTTGTCTTTGAGTTCTTTCACAAGATGGGCTTAAGTTTAACACGTCTTCTTAACTCAACTTTTCTGCTCCTGTTTGCTCATCCATGTTGTGGAGGAAGAGAGAGAGGAGAGGGAAGAGTGAGCGAGAGTGAGAAATAGAGGTAGAAAAAATAGAACAAAAAAAAAATGAAAAATAATATTTAAAGAAAGTAGAAAGTAAAATAGATAATTTATTGAAACTTGAATTGAAAAATGAATAGGCGAAAAAAAAAAAAAAAAAAAAAAATAGCACTTTTTGAGTAGCTAAAATGGCTATTGCTGCTATAGATGCTCTAAAAAGTTACAAATGTGAGAACATACGGCTTTGTACACTGCTGAAAAAGGAAGGCTTACATACAAATACAAGCATATAAACTGACCACTACATCTAGAGTTTGGGTTGCCTCTAGTAAAAAAATCACTAGAGATCCTCCTGTGAAAAATTAAACTATCAAAATTGCCTCCAGTGAAAAAAAATAAACTAGAGTTTTCTCCAAATCTTGCAATTTTGACCATTTACTTTTTCACAATAAATTTTTCAGTATTTTTTCACCGGAGCCTGGAGGCAAGCCATACTCGAACACAAGTGATTGAAGCTTTTGGGAGAAAGAAGCACCCCAATGATCCCTTAGTAGGCAAAAGCTAACAAAAAAAAAAAAAAATTACTCCTATCAGTATAATTGATAGTCACCATTAACCAACCATCTCCTCATCAGAAGGCTTGTTTTCTTGTTCAATTGATGAGCTAATAGATGCTAGCAGATCATCAACTTTTAGAGGAGAATGCCGAGCCATATATTGGAACATAACCTGCAAGTGTAAACTCCAAAAAGGCACAAGAGTAAGCTTTTAAAGTAAACTGGTTTATACAAAGGGGCAGGTACAAGAAGAGGCCCTAGCTTCTTTTTTTCTTTTGGGGTTAATAAAATATAGAAACTAGCTAATTATATAAAGGCATGCACATTTTTATTTCCAGAAACCAAAGCCGCAGGATTGTGAGTACCAACTACAAATTACACGGGAGAATGAACAACTGAGGAACAACAGCTCCTCCAATCTTTTCATCAGACCATATATTCAATGAGCAAACATGCTGAACATTGTTAAGGCAACAATCTTTCTTTTTTCAATTTTTCGCTTTCATGACACAAAAAGGGCATAGATAAGCAAGCTTAATAGGACAACAGCAACATGACCTTCCCCTTACAGAAGGTTCAGTCATAAGAATCTATGCCAACTCCTAAACGGTTTTTAAAGTACTGTTTTACAGCATTATTGCTTTTTCTTTGCAAATTGTGAGACATTTGTTATCTATTTTGACTAGGTACTCATATATATATAAGATGCATTAGGACATTTAGTAAGTGATAATGTCTAATATCTACCAACCTTGGAGTAACTATCTGCAAAAGCACGCGCTCGATTGGACTTGCCAAGATAATGTAAATCAGCCTTCTCAAGCTTCCCATCCAGAAAACTCAATCCTCCATTACTGATAGCGAAACGCAGAAGATTTCCAGAACACAATCCTGACTGAAAATTGGAGAAATTTAAGAAACAGAGTAAAGGAATTGGCTTGTTAAACAAAAATAATGAAGAAAATCATATGGAGACTTGTCATCTTGCCACTGACCAAAATAAAAATTCCCTCATACATGGATGCATAAAATTTTCAAGCCTCTTTCGAGGATGCATTACAACCACTTAGTATGTAAAGACAATCACTTGAATCAGTTGACACCAATACTCATCACATTATGCACCAAGTTGGCTAATCATCATTTGAAAGTCCAAAATAAACAAACCTTTTGCATAAAGTCCCCATCTAAGCAGCCAAACACCACATGAGGTTCATCTGAGGTAGTCAAGTTCCCATTATCTTGTAGCTCCAAAACTACCTGATAAAAATAAAAATAATAATAAATAATCAACCAATCACAATATACAGCTATATTTCATAATACATGTGTATAGATACTTTCATAAGGTTTATGCAAACATTTAACTTCTCAAAAAGCTTTATGAACATAATCTAATGAATTTGGATGGTATCTTCTCCAACCTAGGCTACAAGATCAAACTTTCAAAAGAACATTGATGTTCATCACCTAGCTCAATGGAATATTTCATTTTCGACAAAAACTGTTTATCAAAGTCCATCCACCAGACTGCAGGTACATAATAATCTCTTATCACAAAGCATCAAATAAGATGAACAATCGATGAATTAACCCAAGTCAGAACTTATTTAAATATGTTTCATCAAAACAGTAACGGTATCAGTGATATCCATTTCAACATGAAGCAATATCTGAGGGCAGGAGTGGTGCTCTTTTTCTTTGGTGCAAACATTCTGGCCAGAATACAATACGAAACATGCAATAGAAAAACTGTAGAGAAAACAATGCGAGGGGTTTACTACCAAAGGACAAAAGATTGCTAATTAATAAAGCGAATCAATTTATATAGACCACTCAAAGGTACAAGTTTTGGTCCATAAACTACTTAGCAAGAGGTGTATCATGATAAAAATCTGCCAAGAAACACATTTTAAACAAGATCCCGTGTTTGGCATCCTGATACAAGGGTTCAAAAAACAAGTCAACAATCCATGTCCAAGCTTCATAAGTTCTAACGTTAATGCGATCGGACAGAGCTCAATGACCAGATACCTGTTGTTGGCTTGGAACCTGTCCTTTACTATCTGTGTCAATGACATATTGACTACAATTCTCATCCTTCCAGACTAATGCTAGTGGTGTATTTCCAGTCTGGTAATGTGCATGCCTAAGAAAAAAAAATGAAAATGGAATTAGGAAGGACAAGGAAAAAAAAACACTTTTTTGCTTGATAATTAACTAACACAGCAAGATATGAACCCTCAACTCACCCATGACGTCATTAGGCCCAAAGTGGAATTGAATAGGTCATAACAGATCAAATACAACATATAATAAAATTAGGTTCAATGAGAAAACCATGTATTAATACACCGTTGCAAATTGCAATCAGCAACGATAATAGACACATGCTGTAAAGTGACTGGAAATGTATAGATGTTACTCATATGCTCCCTTAGCACGGTTTATTGTGCCCAAATCATAAGGTCAAACTGGAAAGCAGTAAATTAAGACTATCACAAGCACGAAGAGCACAATCATGGACACAGTTCAACAATTTGCACATCTCCACAATAAACCAGTGAAAAGAAAAACATCAACTTAACTCTAAATGCCAGTCCAGAATGAACCCCAACATGTACCAAGCCCTAATGACACTACAAAAGAGCATATACACCCAACCAAGGCCCTAGCACTTCCTAATACTAATCAAACAGGTAACTCTTCAATTTAGCAAGTCATAAAAGAAAAAACATACTTACAGGCACCATTGACCTATAATGTTACTCATAAACCAATGCAACATTAGAAACTCAAAGCATATAACATTGGCCAGCCTATCAAGGAAAAGGGTCTTACTTGTTATAAAATAACAAACCGTCCTTCACGTAAGGGACTGGTTCTGTATAAGCCGCAGACAGACCAGACTGGTCACAATTGTACACTGGAACCAGACTAAACCTGTACCTATGATACTGGGAAGGCGGGTCAAAAGCACCAGTCTCAACAAGCTTAGAGTTCAACCAAAAGAACCTGAACTCCGCCGCGCAGTCATGGAGCGAGTAACCCCGCCAGCAAACCATGTCAATCACATAGTAAGCCTGATCCGCCTGCAATCCACAACCCAAATTTGATCACAAAACTCTTCAATAAAAGAAAACACCTAGTATGTGTTTGAGTTTCACGTGTAATGGAATCTATAACGTTGTTGATCCCAAGTTGTTCTTCCGTCTTATATCAAGGTCTCGTTAACATAACATTCTGAAAAAAGTTTTTCTCCAAATTGGGTCGAAAGAAATTCTGACAATACAGTCTATTAAACTGATAAAGTTAAAAATGCATGCGTACTCTAAAAACAGATTGGGATCTCCTGCATTTGGAGATCCCTGGACTGTCCTACCCCTTGCAATCAAAGTAGGTAATTGTTAGAGGTCCTGATGAGCCCACCTGCTCGAGCAAGGGGCCAACCTGTCCGAGCATTTGCTCGGGCAAGTAGGCCCCATTGACGCCTCTTACAATTACGAGGAATCCCTCTGATTGCCTTAAGAACATATATAAGTTTAGGATCCCTATCGCTCTAATAACAACATATATCAGTTTAATAGGCTAGTTTGGTGAAAAACTTTGTCGTTACATTGTTGACTCCAATTCGATCTGACATGTTATATTAAGTCTCACATTTTGTATCAAGGCTGACACAACCTTCCGACACGACACATTAAGGTCTAAGAAAAATGAATGGTAATCCTAATGCATATACCTCGTGAAAGATGCAGTCCAGTATAGTGTATGATTGGGCAGAGCCTGAAGCGTCTCTGGTCCTAGCTCCGTTGGGTAGAGCAGACGGGAAACGGTGCAGCATTGAACCGTTCCGTAATCTACTAACTGTGGTACCATTAGTCGAAACGACAAAGCATCGCTTCCCAGAAGGCCTTGCAAATACATACCTATAAACAAACAAAAAAGTAATAACAATTAAGGAATAAAAAAAATCAATTAATTGGAAACGATAGAGAAAGAGAAGAGAACCAGTCTTGAGCAAGTTGATCGGGTACGTCAATCATCCACTCGGGAAGCATCAGCTGCCTAGCGAACCATTTCCGAGCTTGGGCCCCTTTCAGCTTCGAGGCTTCCCGAACATCGAGCTCACTTGGCGAAGCTACTTGCTCGGATTCGGGCTCGGGTGCGATTTCCGGATCGGGCTCTGGATCGGCTTCGGGGTCGGACTGTGGGGGCTGGAGAAAGAGGAGGGTGGAGGCTAAGCGGCGGGCGTGGTGCTGGGCGTCGTGGCGATTCTGTGCTTGGCGCTGCAGAGAGAGTTCCCTGCGCCTCTGCTGATCGGAAATCGCCGGTCTTTTGAACGGACGGCGGAGATCGTGGGGCGCCATGGCGTAGCTTCGTGCACCTTCTCTCCTACGGAATTGGCCGTCTGGCCTTCGCTAACAATTTTATGCACTGAAAAAGAGGGAACCGTCGTCGTTTGGCCTTTTCAAATTTTTTTTTTGCCGTAGTAACTGTAGAGGCGAGTTAGGCGACATTGCTGTTGTTACGGCAAAACCTTATCGACTTTGAAAGTCTAGACAAAAATATGTGTTCACGTGTTAAGAGATACATGTAATTAAATAGCAAATTTATGTCCTTTTTAAATATCACAACTCTACAAGAAAATGGAAAAATGCAAAGTTAGTACAGATGTTCAATTAGCTTCTTGATTTTAAGTGTTCAATTATCTTTCTAATGCTCTTTTTGGCAAAGGCCGATACTATTTCTCAAAAATTCAAATTCTAACATTTTTATTTTTTATATTATATTAATTATTTATTATTATTATTTAAATACAAAATTTACTACAAAACAAAAAAAAAAATTAATTTTTTTATACTAAACATTCTTACTTTTTTCAACATCAATCGATTTTTATTAAAAAAATAAACAAAAAAAATCCCTAAGACCTTTACCAAACAAGGCCTAAGGTTATTTTTTTTATTAAAAACTTTTTTGAATAGATAAAAAACAGTAAAACACAAATAAATTTCTGGACTAGACACCTCTATTAGAAAGTTTACAAAATTTGTTATTTCGTAATGTGAGTACCAATTATATTGTGACATATCTTACTTACAATAAAAAAATTTAAGAAAATTAAAACCAAAACCAAAAATTAAAATATATATTGAGGAATATTTGAG